>NW_015634062.1:85125-90315 GCF_001515625.1 Sinocyclocheilus rhinocerous
GTTTTTTTCAGCAGGGTAATGATACCCATACTGTGCTGCACATTATTGACAATATTGAGCTGAAGCTTGACTTTGCAAATGTAAAATCGCAAATCAAATCGCAATCGCAATATCTGTCAAAAAAATCGCTATTTGATATTTTCCCCCAAATTGCACAGCCCTAATGTTACAGATGATAATACACTCTAAAATGATGAAAACACACATCAGTTAGATGTCTTGGCAATGTAAATGCATAGGAAACATTAAATCCCAGTAAGTACGTGCCACAACATCTGTCAATTATTTTGTACAAAAATATATATATATATAAATAAGGGGTGGAACGGTTCGCGGAAATAAATCGAACCGGACGGTTCTCCACACACGGTTCGGCATTCGCTAGGACCGCGGTTCAACTTAAATCTGACAATGAATCTGTAATATGGTTTGCTATATAAATAACACGTAAAACAAACAGGTTTTGGCTGATATATGTTTCTGTTGGTGGATGTGCATTCTGGCTTCCCAATACATTAAATGTTACTCCCCTTACCATATTTTGATGCCATGTCCGGGCCGGAGCGACGAGACAAAAACATTAAAACCAATTATAAACGAGGCATTTGTTGCATCCAGTGGGGGTCATAATTATGGATTATAATGACTTATAATGTTTTTTTACGCATTGTGTTGCATCGTGCCGCGTAAACATTTGCATGTCTGCATTTGTGATCGGAGAAATGACAAACAACAAGCGCTACTCTACACTGCCCAAAAAACTCGCTTTAGTTTAAGCTTTGCCAGTTTAAACATTTTAGAGCCAGAGGACGCAAGCTCGCGCATGCAGTGAGAAGATTTGTGCTCAGAACGCGCGCAAATTTTAAGCTTTCTCTGAAGTATTGTTTAAATATACATATTCACACAAAAATTGTCAAAATGCCCGTCTTGGTAAGTATCCAATAGCAGACATAGCCGGCTGAACGTACTGTATCAGTACACTGGATCAGTGCATTCTCTTAAAGTGACAGCACTTTCTTAATATTAATCAAACAGAAACAACAAAGAAATCACTCACTGCTCTTGATTGAATAGCTTTTGTAACTTTAATAAATATTAATCTTTAATTTATACAGTCAAATATGCAATGTGCTTTTACATTTCATTACTTTATTCAATTTCTGTACCTGAAAACTAATGTTAGACCTACCTAAAAAAAAAAACTGAAAATCACTGTTTATTATTTGTATCTTTACTCTGTTGTATTTATTTGTGCTGTTTCTTGTAGTTAGATGGATTATTCTTATTTTCTTTATTTTTATTTGACAGTATAGTTTTTGCCTAAACATAGCACATACTGAACCGCACCGAAACTGTGACTCAAAAACCGTGATACAAACCGAACCGTGAGTAAGTTGAACCGTTCCACCCCTAATATATATATATATTCAATACTAACATTCGTTCATAAAGAATAGACGTCTCCGCGACTTGTGGACATTCTATTAAATAAGTTGTGTTTGTGCACTACATTTACACAAACAGTGGATTCAAGTACGTTTTAAGGCAAGAAAAATACTTTATATAGACATGAATGTTTGGCCAAAAACATTGTGAGTTCTGTTGGACACTTAAAGGGTGCTGTTGTGTTGGTGGCAATTAAAAAAAATCTCTTTACAAAAGGTATGATAAATTTACCAATTTTTGTATTTTTCCCAGTAACTAGCAACTTTCAACTTGCTCAGCATGTCTTTTTAAACAGTTGTTCGAATGAGAAAACTGACATTAAAAGATTGTTAGCGCTGTAGTACCCCTAGTGGTATTGATGGAAAAGCAATGTGTATTTGCAAAATGCGTCAACTAGCTTTCATAGCTAGAAGTGCTTGCATACTTTGTATTTTCCTGCAGCATTTAGTTCCAACACTAATCAAAAACAGCTGCCTCTTATGTTCAGCTAATCCTGAAGACTTTGATTAGCTTTTTCAGGTGTGTTTGATTAGGGTTGGAGCAAAACCCGACAGGACAGTGGCACTCAGGACTAGGGATATGCCGGTATCAAATTTTCATGTTGCGATTAATTGCTAATGCTTTTATCACGGTATGCTGTATTATCACGATATTGAAATTTAGTTTTAAAAAGTGCTGTCATAATACAGTATAACAGGTTTAATAACATTTTTCTTATAACAAAAATAACTGAACATTTAAATGCAATAAAGCAATACAGAAAAATGTATAAAGTCAAAAGTTTTACACAGATTAAAGTGCAAAAGAACTATAAAGACCAATAGGTATCACTTTACAATAAGACCTCATTAGTTAACCTTAGTTAATGCATTAACATTCACAATGAGCAAAAGCTAATGTTAACTAATGAAGCCCTAATGTAAAGTGTGACCGAACAATAAAGAATCAAAACACTTTCAAACAATATCTAGGGCATGTTGTAGTCCAGATTAAAATGTAAAAAAAGTTTGAAAATAAATAGCCTATTAAGTCTAAATATTTAAGTATTTGGCGCTGTGATGAACATCATAGCAAATACACAAATCTGAATGGCTATTTACATAATTTAAACATGATTCAGAAACAGGAAGTAGTGCAGCTGCTTTGTTTACAGGGTTTCCGGGGTAACGGCTGCATTTAAATGAATTATTATTATTATTATTATTTCTGCAGTTTAGCGCCATCTGCTGTCAGAGAGTGAAAGTGCGCTTTCATCCAGAGCGTCTCTCACATGTTCCGCCATGTGCTTCTCGTCCGCGCTTGTTTACATCAGAGTGCGCACGCGTCTTTCACGCAGCATACAGCGGTGTTATGCATTTTGACCAGTTGATGGGAAAAGTATTTTTAAAATGCATTCAAAATTCGGAATAGTTTGTAATATATAATTATTCACGGTATTTAGAAGTGCCCACGATAACAATATCGTGCATATTCATTACCGAATACCCGCACAAGTCTACTCAGGACTGGAGTTCAATAGCCCTGACTTCACCACAAACAAAATTTTGAATAGGAACAATGCATTCCAAAGGAACTATTCACACCCAGGATGAACATTCTGTTGATGACAGAGTACAGTATGAATTTTTGCAAACTGACAAAAAAAACCTCACTGACCAGTAATTTCTAGTTATTGATTCATTCTCTTGCCCCGATAGTTCTAGTCTACATGTCTGTTCAATATGTGCATTTACATTTGGAAAAGTACATTTTAGAGTGATAGGTTGTCTACAATACTTCGTTAAAACATTCAATACCCTAAACGAATAGCAAAGGATGCACATTAAGCTATCTTGCAATCTGATTTTTCACCAGTTTTCAGCTGTGAGCTTCATTTACATTTGAAAATTGAATGGAGTGGGTGCAAACGACTGAGACTTTTAGTGTACTTCATTGGTTGTTTACACCTAGTATTAACATTAATTTCTGTTGGATGGGGCTACACAAGTGTAAACAAGATCCAAAATGTTTTGCGATCTGGTCAAAACATGTCAGAAACACAATTTACATAAACTTTTGAAAATTGAAGTGGTTAAACAAGACACTTTTGCAACACTGGCTGAACACTTGCGAATGGTTCTATTCGCACCAGGTGCAAACATTTGCATACTGACAATCCAATGATTTTTTTTGTTGTTTTTACAGAAGAAAACCGAGTTATGCAAAGAAAACAGGCCAACCGACGTTATATGAGCTTATTCCTGATTCTTGAGCCACGGCTGATATGCAATCTAGCGTTTTAGTGGCAGCCATTTTGTCACTTGTCATTGATTGGATTGCTGTTATCTTTACAACATGGTGTTTTTTGGGGGCTTTTGCCATAATTATCAAGGCATAAATTTGTGCATTTCTTTTGGTTTTCACAGTAAAATATTCAGTACTCACTGAGCTCACCCACAGACTATATCTCTCAAAATGCTTGATCTGTGTTGCTGTATTTCTTCTAGAGCTATTTTTTACTATCTTCTCCATCTTCTCTGGTTCCTGACCAGCTGAAAATTTTTAAATATGAATTTGGTTTTCATTTAGCCTGTAAAACACTAATTTCACTCTTGGTGTGAATAGACCTTTTAGATGTAGATGTGATTCATCTCACATTTAGTGTAAACGGTTATTGTTGGGCGATATGCTCCATAGTCATACCATCCTATCGTCAGCCTATGAGGGCGCCAATACATGATATCATCGTGCTAATTTAATTATTTACTTAGTTTCATAGCTGGGAGTGAACCAACTCCAAGGTAAGGCTAAAAACAGCATAATGTTAGTGTAATCTATTAACTACACGTATCTTTTTAGTCAAGTAGCAAATGGGTGTCATGTCATAAAATATTTTGAATATGACTGAGTTTTGTACTTAACATGATCACAATTTCATAAAAACATTGTAAGTTACTATTTAGGGCTGTGCAATTTGGGGGAAAATATCGAATAGCGTTTTTTTTTGACAGATATTGCGATTGCGATTTGATTTGCGATTTTACATTTGCAAAGTCAAGCTTCAGCTCAATATTGTCAATAATGTGCAGCACAGTATGGGTATCATTACCCTGCTGAAAAAAACAATAGAAACCATCACAGAAATTCGAATAGTGTCCATTAAACCATTACAAAATTCCTTTTTGTTTTGGGCATTATTCCAAATCGCACAGCCCTATTACTAATTATAATGCTTACATTTCCTCAGTTATGCAGCTACAGAAAACAAGCAAGGAACATTTACTTTATCAAAGAACATCATTGACTTCAGTCTAGTGTGAATTTTTGCACACACTAGGGCTATGACGGGCGCAATGACAGCTGCGCCACCTTCATTCTGCTACATTCATTACTACATTCATTCTGCCGTGGTGGTGTTTAGTGTCCCCGCCAGCAGCAGCAGCGAGCGCAAGTGCCTTCAGTGCAGCTGGAAGAGTTCCACGGTCAAGCGCACGCAATAAGCTAGATAGAGCTTGCCACAAAGCCCCAGCAAAAGTAATTACCATGAATGTGTCAGGGGGAAATATTAAAGGGTTAGTTCACCCAAAAATGAAAATTAGCCCATACATTACTCACCCTCAAGTCCTCCTAGGGGTATATGACTTTCTTCTTTCAGATGAATCCAGTCAGAGTTATATAAAAAATTGTCTTTGATCTTTCAAGCTGTTTAATGCCACTCAGCGGGTGTTGCATGCATCAGTCCAAAAGAAGTTAAATAAAAAGCGC
>NW_015634062.1:90365-91318 GCF_001515625.1 Sinocyclocheilus rhinocerous
TGAATCCATTCAGAGTTATATAAGAAATTGTCTTTAATCTTTCAAGCTGTTTAATGCCACTCAGCGGGTGTTGCATGCATCAGTCCAAAAGAAGTTAAATAAAAAGCGCACATCCATTAAAAAAAGTGACTCGCACGGCTCCGGGGGGTGAACAAATGGCTGATGACGTATGAGTTCAGCGTTGCGCATGCTCGTGAAAACCAACGTTTGTTAACAGGAGCAAAGTTTCCTTACTTTAGCAAAGGAAGACCAGTCTCCTCTTGGCTTATATCGAAATCCTCCGACATTCTTCTTTACAAATCCTCGTTTTGTACTTCTAATTAGTGACCGTTGTGTTGTTTTGATCTTAAAAAGTAACAAAGCTTTTTGCGATTACTGGAAGGCAAGTGTGCTTCAAATAATAAGAAGTTCACGCATTAACAGAACACAGCATAGACTAAGATCTTGTTAAGAAGAAGCTGTATTAGTAATGATTATAAACTAGAATTGTTAACGATATTGCCAATATCCACACAACTGACAGCTTTACCTGTTGTAGTTTGTTCAAGTTGTGCACGAAATAGATGTTGCTTTTCTGCACTTTCACTTTGCACATCTCCGTCATTTCGTTCTCTCTCGCGCTGTACAACTGAGCTGCGTTTAGCAGACTGTGTGCGACAACGCTGCTGGTGAGGCAGAGATGAGGACTGTTTGAAACTCTTTTTTTTTTTTTTTCCACTAAAACTTTAATACGTGAACATAACAAAAGATGTGATCGCAAAACAATAAGGAAAAAAGGCATTACATGCAAATTTTTAAGTTATAACTTGTAAATATATATCGTCGCCAGTGGCAAACTTCACTCGCAAATTAATATTTTTGGTCGCAAATGCAACCGGTTTAGTCGCAGTCTGGAGCCCTGTATATATATATTGGTATATATATATATATATATATATATATATATATTTAGT
>NW_015634062.1:91375-93155 GCF_001515625.1 Sinocyclocheilus rhinocerous
AGAAGAAAGTCATATACACCTAGGATGCCTCGGGGGTGAGTAAAACACAGCCTAATTTCCATTTCTGGGTGAACTAACCCTTTAATGTGTATTTAGTGTTGTCAAAAGACCCGGTATTTCGGTACCAAGTCGGTACTAAAAAAATTAAAACGCTACGGTACCAGGTTTTGTTAAGTACCGGTGGTACCGAGTACCTGGTCAACCCGGTTCTTGATGCGCTATCCGAAAGCTATCCTCTTCATAAAAACACTGAGACGTGGCGACCTCAAGAGAAGGAAACGCATCAAAGTAACAAAACACCTTAAAGACCGACACCCCGATCAAATGAAAGAGTTCAAGCAGGTAAGTTTCAATTAAATTTGTAATATTTAGAGCTTCTGTTATTAATATTATTCCATATTTTAATTTGAATGTCGGATTGAAATAAACATCGCTGTTAGCATATACGTAGTTAATCATTAGCATAAGCGTGGCTAAGGCTAATATAATGAGCATTATGAAGTTTTTGTTAACTATTTAATGCCCCTATAACTTTTATTAGTTTAAAGAAAACAGGAGGACATAATGGTATTTACTATTTTTACACACCAGAGGCTTTTAAATGAACTGTGTATCCAAAATATGCATGTTAGAGAATGTACAAATGTATTAGGGGTGCTCCGATTGATTGGCTACCGATCACTATCTGCCGATAATCACGTTGGGATGATTGATCGGTGGTCTCTAAAAAGGCTGATCTCAAAAAAACGATCTCAAGCTAATGACGCTGCCGTGAGAGGTTTGGCATGACATGCAGCAGCACCGTCTTAGTCTCTGTCCGGCGCTGGTGAAATAATTATGCTGAATGTGAGGTAAAATTCATATGTCTTCATTAGATAACTTATCAAGTAATTTGAAAACCTTGTGTGAGACGTAATTTCACAAACTGTGAGTGAATCACCGCCCACGTGCGCTCTCTCCTTCTCTCTCAAAATACGCAAATGGCTTAAAATCACCACATATCGCGTCTGTCTTTAAGCGAGATGCACGCTGCACAGTTGACACAGGAATTGTCACTTGCACAGTCAAGGCAGTGTCACCTGAAGTTTATAAATTGCATTTCTTTTTAATTCTTGCAAGTGTTTAACCATTCAGCACTCGCGCGCTCTACTGGAGACAGTGCGCTCATGCACACTCGCAGCACATGCACATAACGCCAGGTTCACATTTCTCCGTTTGCAGTGCGCACGTGGTGCATATTTTTTCCGCGCTCATGTTAACAGATTAATAAAGCGTGCACACTGCACACGGTTGGTGTCCTGCAGTGCGTTCAGGAGCGGTGTGTCTGCAGCAGTGCAGAGATCATTTCCGCACCGAGTCTATTTTTGCTGCGCTGCAAGCCTACATTAAAGTAACAGCGCATTGTTTGCAGTAAATATGAACATGGATTGACACGAAAATGTAGTAATTTCACCGTAAATGCATATTATTAAAGTCTACTGTGTTTCACAGTCAACACGTATGGCTTTTTGGCTAGGTTTAAAGGGAAAGAGCCCTTTTAGATAAACAAGGCAATAATAGATGGCACTCGTGCGTAGGAAAACAAGTTCTTTATGAACCGCAGGATTGCATTTAATAAAGATTTAAATGCAAAAGGAAAGGCAGTAGAGCTGACTACTTCTGTCAATGGTAAGTTTGTGATAACGTAAGAAAAGTAGTTTAAATGTTTTGCCACTTGCTTGAGCAACTTAATATATAAATCTAGAAGTAAATGCAAAATTAAAATGCATTGAATAATGGG
>NW_015634062.1:94547-94928 GCF_001515625.1 Sinocyclocheilus rhinocerous
AGGTAGGAAAACAAAGTTCTTTATGAACCGCAGGATTGCTTGTAATAAAGATTTCAATGCAAAAGGACAGGCAGTAACGCTGACTATTTCTGTCAATGGTAAGTTTGTGATAACGTAAGAAAAGTAGTTTACATGTTTTGCCACTTGCTTGAGCAACTTAATATATAAATCTAAAGTAAATGCAAAAGTAAAAAGCATTGAATAATGTGTTGGTTATATTTATTGTGTTTAAACAGGTCTATGAAATATTGTATTACTGTACTGTGTAAAAAAAAGAATTGCAATGCTGAAAAAGCATTTTCAGTGACAATGTTTAAATTTGAAATCAAACTAATGAATAAATGTTGTGTTTGTGGTAAACAGCCATGGATCAGTAGCGGA
>NW_015634062.1:95340-96310 GCF_001515625.1 Sinocyclocheilus rhinocerous
TAAATGATAAAAAAAGAAGGCTTTAAAAGATCGGTATCGGTATCGGCAGATACTGCTTTCTGTGATCAGTGATCGGCCTCAAAATTCCTGATCGGAGCACCCCTAAAAATGTATGGTTAACAGTGTTTGTCATATCAATCCGTCAGAAAAACAGTTCTGTTCTCTTTTTTTTTGTTGTTGTTGTTATTCTTGGCTGAATAACTCTAGCAGGTTTTAAAAGCCCTTTAAAATTAAATATGAACACAGTTTGGATTAAAAAGTAGTATAGTCAAATTTTATCTCCTGTACTAGTAACATCTTACAGCGAGTGAGCAATATATTTTTACAACATTCATTAATGTTTGTGAATGTTATTTAATACAAACACTTGATCATTCATGTTTGTTCATTGTGCATTAAATAATTTTAACAGATTGAACTTGTGAATTATGTATTGGTAAATTTTGAAATTAACCCTAAGGAGAATAATTGCTATATAACTATTGTTTATTGTTAGGTCATGTTATCTAACAAATTGAATTTTATTGTAAAGTGTTTTTAATACTAGTTTCCATCTATTTGATATACACTTAATATATGTAATCTTACCTAAATTGATTATAAAAGCTGAGGTTTGTTATTTCCTGAAAAGTTATATTTTAGCTGGTGTCAATGATCTTATGTTGCATTTGGTCAGACTCAGCCACACACCAGCAAACCCTAAAACAGACAACAGTTTACAGTTGTTTTTCAGTGGCAGCAAAAATATGACAAAACTGACAAAACCAAACTTGTTTAATTTTTTACATACTTTTATTACTTGTGGAAAAACTTGAAACAATTTTAACAATTTTAAAAGAATGGCATTGGTTTTGTACATTTAATTTTTGTTTAATGTTATTAATAAAAATAATGTTGTTCAATTAGCATGTTTTTGTTTTGCTTTGGTACCGAAATTGGTACCGAGAACCGTGGATTTTCACTGGTATTG
>NW_015634062.1:97344-106534 GCF_001515625.1 Sinocyclocheilus rhinocerous
ACGGTATCACGGTATTGTTGTTACAGCTCTAAAATGTGTTATTTTTAAATGGCTGGGTCAAATAAAAAAAACTTTTTTCCACTGAGCACAATATATTTTGTTTTTGAGCAACATACAGAATATTAGGAACAGTAGAATTTGTTTATTTTTTTCTTTGATTTGTTTCCTAAAAAGGAAAAACTGACATCTTTATTTTACCTAAATCTGTAATTACAGTTATTTAATTTTAGTTATATAATTCATATACATATCATTTATATCATTTCATATCATTTATTTATATCATTTCATATACATAATTTGATTTAATAATAACCCAATTTGAAGCAAAAACAGAATGTTCTGACTAGCTTTGTGAAATTATAATACATGAAAAGTGCAGTGCTCATGTTTATTCAACGAAGTCAAAGCCTTTTAGTAAATTTATTTGCGGGCCGCCACAAATAAATCAATGTATGGGAAACACTGCATTGGGAATGTTGCGTATGTAACATTCTAATGAAAACATTATTATAATAAAACGTTATGAATTCTTTGGGTTTAGTTGCCGTGTTTCAGCGCATTGTTACGGGAAGTGCCAAGAGCGTGTCCACAACAGGAGTTACACGTTCTGACTATAGCACACAATAACTGCGTCATTTTGTACATATATAAGTTGTAATATTAGGTTTATGTTGTATATTTTACATTACATTTACATTTAGTCATTTAGCAGACACTTTTATCCACAGCGACTTACAAATGAGGACAATGGAAGCAAGCAAAATCATCAAAAGAGCAATGATATGCAAGTGCTATAGCAAGTCCAAGTTAGCTTAACGCAGTACACGTAGCAAGTTTTTTAAATTATATAATAAATAAAAAGAAAACGGATAGAATAGAGCGAGCTAGTGTTAGAGGCCTTTTTTGCTTTTGTTAATTGTATAAGAAATAAATAGAAAACAGATAGAATACAAAAAGATTAGGAAAGCTAGTGTTAGTTTTTTTTTTAAGAATAGAATTAGAATAAAGAGTTCTAGATTTAGAAGGTCAAATAAAGATGGAAGAGATTGTTTTTAGCCGATTCTTGAAGATGGCTAAGGACTCTTGTTCTCCTGCTCGGATTGAGTTGGGCAGGTCATTCCACCAGGAGGGAACATTTAATTTAAAAGTCAGTGAAAGTGATTTTGTGCCTCTTTGGGATGGCTCTAGTGATGTTTCGTTCGTGAACGAATCGTTCTTTTTGAACGAATCTTTTAGGTGAACGAATCGTTCATGTAATCATTGACTCATATTTCTCGTTCACTGAAATTCCTCCCTCCATAGCAGCGCGGCGCTATTAGCAGCGCGGCGCTATTAGCAGCGCATGCGCAGCTCAGTGAACCGGGGTAGCTCTGTGGACTGTTTCATCCTGTCAAAGAATGACTAAACCTCGACTCGTGATGGACACCGGGATGCCCCTCATGTCTAGGGATTGCTCACCTGACAGGGGATATGGATAATCCTTGCAGTGCAGCTTGTGAGTGGTCTAAGGTGCTAGATTAGGCTCCAGTCTCTTGGGGGGCGTGGGTTCGAATCCCACTGTTGCCAGCAGTGGTTTAACCAAGGCCAGGAGGCCCTGCATGTACTCGCAAAAGGAGCACGCTTTCCCTGGCAGCAGCCAGGCCCGCCAGAGACATGCGAGTCAAACAAGATGCGTTGTCCTCTCCCACAGCCGATCGCCTGTTTTCTAAGGCAGGGTGACTCAGTCCTGCTCCTGGGCCCCGTCCTGCCTAGAGAGGAACAACTCTGTCATGCGAACCAGATTTGCAGCATGGTAGAAAGAGGGAATGCTCTTTAGGTGGTCATGATCATAAGTGTGCTCGCAAACATTGCGTGACCACCAGTATGATTACAATTTCAAACCAACAAGTCATAAGTGTGTGGATAAACCAACCACTGCTCCACCAACAGAAAGTACAAATGTACATCTTAAGATTCTGACTACTCTTCAGAGCTTATCTCAGAGAATGGACAGATTTGAGGCTCATCATTCCTTTTCCTGATCCATTTCTTTGCCCGGCCAGGAAAGCATTCCGCCACCTGTGCCTCGGGGAGAAGAGGCCGTAGATGAAGATGTGCTGCCTATTTTTGCCCCCAACTCACTGTTAGATAGTGGGCATCAATCAGAATCGGGAGACTCCCATTCAGATGCTGCAGAGGTAAGGAATCACTAGGGGCCTCATGCATAAAGTTGCATATGCACAAAATAGAATGTGCGTATGCTGTTTTCCACGCACATATCTGGATTTATAAAAATGCTTGTTAACCAGTAGACACTGGACTTGGGGATATGCCACCAGATGAGCAGGCAATAGCATCATGGACAGCTTTGGGACTGGCCCGTCTTGGCTAACCCATGCTGTCCTGACAAGGAGTGTACTAAGGCTGACTGCCTGATTTCTCACTGTTTATGCTGCTGCACATGCGGCTCATATGGGTAATGCTTTGGCTATTCTCCTGGCGGCCTTATAGAAAACAGCGTGTGTGGAAGATCAAGATTCCAAAATGTTAATTGATTCGGCTTTCGTAGCGCATTTACAACAAACACGTAATGTAAGTGAGTTTGTCATCAGCTGTCTTATGTCACAGGCAGATATGGCTGGCTCAGACTTCTTTGCCATAAGGAGCAAACTGATTAATTTACCAGTAATGTCTGGTCATGTCTTTCATCCAGATTCTCAGGAAATGTTGGACAGACCTGAGCATTCATACATTGAAGGAGATTGTTCAAAGGGCTTGCGGCAATTCCCCGGCCTTTAAACAAAGGTTTAAAACACCTCAAAGGCTGCAATGGCCTGCCTGATATTGACATGATGTGGTGGCCCTGCTGGTGTCCAAGAACATAGCTTTCATGTCAACAGTCAGATTCCCACCTCACTTCCTTGAAGGGTTGTCCATGGTAACTCATGGGTACCAACTGCAGTTTTACCTCCCTTTTCAGGGGTCCAAATGACTTGTCAAGGATACCCTTTTTGGAGCCAGTATTGGTGGAGGAAGTTCAAAGTGTGTTGGAAAAAAAAGGAGCCATTTCAGAGGTGCCTCCCAGCGCACAGCAAAAGGGGGTTACTCCACAATTGGGAAAAAATGGTTATGGTGGTTATCGGCCCATTCCCAACCTCATGAGTCTCAAATAATACTTAAAGGTACTCATTCAAAATGATTCACCAAGAGTATTACTCGAATGGTCTCAGGCCTTAGCCCCCTTCAGTTACAGGGTATCAAAATTCTTCCATATCTAGACGATTGGTTGATCTGCATCCCCACTCTAAATCAAGGAGTAATGGACACAGAGAAAGTACTGGCCCATATTCAATCTCTTGGTTCCACTGTAAACTGGAAGAACGGCAGTCTCCAGCCTCGACAACAAGTGAACTTTCTCGGGATCCATTTTGATTCTGTGACAATGAATGCACGTCTCACCTCAGAGGGCCAACAGTCTGGGGAAAGCATTAAGACATTTCCAGTCAGGAAAACTGACTGCGCAGGTGAATGCGCACAAATTACAGAAGTTGTTTTGGCTGATAGCAGCAGCATCAATGGTGATACTTCTGGGCCTGTTGAGAGCGCGTGGCACACAGTGTTGGTTTAATTCATTTAATCTCCATCCAATAAAGACAAAGGAGTAAAACTGTTGGTAACAGTTCTGCATGAAGGCTCTGCTCCCCTGGAGGAACAGAGACTTTCTTCTCAGAGGAGTTCCACTAGGAGTTCTTCCTCACAGAAGAGCAGTGATCACAACAGATGCATCACTGACAGGCTGGAGAGCTGTCTGGGAGGGCTGGTCATTTAGGGGCACGTGGAAGCTCCATTGGTCTTTGGAACACACAAATGTGCTCAAACTAAAGGCAGTTTCTTGCCTCAAGGGGTTGCTACAGTTCATGGAATGGTACTCCCTTATAGATACAGGAAGACTGCTCTGGCCTAGGTGTTCTCAAAATCTCAAGAATGGCCAACAGGATTATTGTATGCTTTTCCCCCTTTTCTGTTGATTCCTCAAGTCATTCAGAGGATCAAGGGTCATTACTGTGTGCTGATGGTGGCTCCACGCTGGCCAGGAAGGCCATGGTTCCAGACCTGATTCGACTGATACAGGGTTGCCCATGGCAGCTGCCAGCTCGAGCGGATCTTCTGTCACAGACAGACGGACAGATTTGGCATCCAAACCTGACTGCTCTGCACTTGTGGGTATGGAGTCTGTCTCTCAACAGTTAGATGACACACGAGACACTGAGCAATGCTAGAGTCCCATCTATTCGGGCCAATTACTCTCTAAGCTGGAAAAAAAAATTTCAAACTGGTGTGTGAACACTAAGGTGGACTCGGTTCTCTGCCACTTGTCCTTCTTTTTTACAGTTTCAACTGGATCAAGGCAAGGCAGCCAGTACAAACAAGGGTTATGCCTTGGTTATTTCAGCATTTCATGAAGGGCCAATGACCAGCTATTAGGCCGACTTCCTTTAATAAGTAAGTTTCCAAAGGGAGTTGACCTGTGTCCAGACCGTACTCTGCGGATACCGAGTTCGGACTTGCCTCTTGTATTTAACTTTCTCACTAAGTCCCAGTATGGGCCTATTGTGAAAACAGATTGAAATATGTCTCTCTAAATTGATTTTCTATTGGCTCTCTGCTCTGCTAAGCAGGTAGGAAAGCTCTGTGCTCTCTCTGTTAGTTGAGATTGTTAGCGGTGGAAGGCAGATGGCACGGGAGTGTCACTTAGCCTAACCCTGCATTTTTGCCAAACGTATTTAAGCCCCAGTTACAATTTTAGGTACTAGAGGTGGTTCAATGTTAACCATTTCCTCACATACAGAACAGGAGCAGTTACTTAACCTGTGTTCAGTGAGGGCATTGCGTACTATGTAATTGTACTCAGTCTTTGAGGAAAGCTAATCTTCAGCTTTTTTTCTACTACAGTAAGGCCAGGCAGAGGTTGCCGCTGTCTAAACAGCATTTGTCACATTGGGTAGTCGATGTTATTTCTTATACCTATGCTGAAAGGGGGTTTTCGGTTCCTACAGGAATACAAGCCCACTCCCACAATGAACCACAATCCCACTGCACTAAAATGAGTTCTGTGGGAGATATTTGTGTGGCAACTTCATGGTCTACTACATCATGTATACTATTGAGATTTATAGAATTAATGTAACCATGCAGCACCTGTGAGCACTGCAGTTCTGATGTCTGTTGCCCAGCGAGATTTAGGAAACGACGATATATATCTGATTAATCTCATAGGATGCATTTCTTTGAGTTAAATATGCTGCTAGCAAAGCACTACAGTTTACCGGTGTTCATTCAGCTCTTCAGCTTGAACAGCAATGCACAAAATTAATAACTATAACTGGCACTGTCATATACATAACTTTATAAAGAGAACACTACCGTAATAAAAAGTTGTGAATTCTTTAGGTTTATTTGCCGTGTTTCAGGTTTCACGTTGTTACGGGAAGAGCCAAGAGCGCATCCACGAGTTACACATCTGACTAGCGCATAACTTAGTTCAAGATAACTTGTGCATTTCCATCTTTTTGTGTATATATAAGTTGTAATATTATGTTTATGTTCTATAAATATCTGATTCTCATATAACCTAATTAACCCGCTAAAAAAGCGCTTCAGTTTACCAGTGTTCATTCAGCTCTTCAGCTACAGCACACGTAGTTCAAACAGCATTGCTGCTATTTAAAACAGTGGTATTAATTTGCTACTTTATCAAAATCATTGATGCATTATTAATAATAACCACCACTTTTATTTTTTCTCTTATTATTTTAATCAACAATATGGTTTAGTAATTAAAATCATTTAATTACTGTCTGTGCATAGGCTATTCCATTTTATTGATCCATGGCACATGCATTTTGATTCTTTACATGCAAGTAATGATTTCCAATGACTTGTTTGCATTATGCATTATTTTATTTATTTGTAAGACTTTTCATATGAGGAAATTTGGTAACAGGAGAGTAAAATTATTTTTAAAACATACACTGGTCAAACTAGGCTGCTTATGTTGAAGTGTCGCTTTTAATGATGAGACCTTTTTGTAGTTAGGCTCTCAAAAATTAGATAAACTGGATTTAGATTTATTGGCCAACATATCGGTTATCGGCTTTCAAAAATAAAGAATTATCGTTATCGTATTGGCCAAAATTTTTCATATCGTTGCATTCCTAATATTTTTTTATGAAATTTGAGAGCTTTCTGACCCTGCATAGACCGCAAGAGAACTACCACATTCAAGGCCCAGAAATGTAGTAAAGACATCGATAAAATAGTCCATGTGACATCAGTGGTTCAACCGTAATTTTATCAAGCTACGAGAATTCTTTTTGTGCGCAAAGAAAACAAAAATAACTTTATTCAACAAATTCTTTCCTTCCGTGTCAGTCTTCGACGCGCGTTTATGACAGTACCACGATGCATGCGTGTGCATTCCTCTTGCTTGTAAACAAGGCGCAGCGCATCCGGGTGCCGATTCACATCGTTTTAAAATGAAAATGCACTAGTGTAAATGTGGCCTTATATCTATTGGGTTTGGGATGCTTACACACTACAGCCTCACGTGTGAGTCATGTCTCTGGGCATGACTGACGTAAACTTGTGTTTTTCCGTGATGCCTCACCAGAGCCAATTACCAGTACTTGATTTAGGTACATCAAACATGCTGCATGCTTATTGGCTCACTGACATTGATGAGATTAACCCCTTAGGTATAGAAATTTGGTACTGAACAACAAGCCATTTTTTGATACTTGATAGTAGCGAGGCAATTCGGTCGGTGCCTAAAAAGTATCGAACTCTATACCCAACTCTAGCATTGAATCAATGTCATTGATCTCTATGGGTGAAACATCAGCTTCAGCGTTACCCTGGTAATGCATAGCTCATCGATTGAGGCTTGTGAACTGGAGCTCAGGGCTGTGGCAGATGTGGTTGCCAGAACTTTACAAAAAATATGCAACGTTACCGTACCTGTTACCTAGATGAAATAAATGTACAGTAAAAACCTGTATTTCATTAACTGGTATAATGTTAAAGGTTTAGTTCACCCTCAAGGCATCCTAGGTGTATATGACTTTCTTTCAGACGAATCCAATCGGAGTTATATTAAAAATTGTCCTTGCTTTTCCAAGCTTTATAATGGGGGGGCTGGGTTGAGTGAGTTAAGGCCTCCTGTTAGAAATTTGGTACTGAACAACAAGCCATTTTTTGATACTTGATTTAGTAGCGAGGCAATTCGGTCGGTGCCTAAAAAGTATCGAACTCTATAACCAACTCTAGCATTGAATCAATGTCATTGATCTCTATGGGTGAAACATCAGCTTCAGCGTTACCCTGGTAATGCATAGCTCATCGATTGAGGCTTGTGAAGTGGAGCTCAGGGCTGTGGCAGATGTGGTTGCCAGAACTTTACAAAAAATATGCAACGTTACCGTACCTGTTACCTAGATGAAATAAATGTACAGTAAAAACCTGTATTTCATTAACTGGTATAATGTTAAAGGTTTAGTTCACCCTCAAGGCATCCTAGGTGTATATGACTTTCTTTCAGACGAATCCAATCGGAGTTATATTAAAAATTGTCCTTGCTTTTCCAAGCTTTATAATGGGGGGGCTGGGTTGAGTGAGTTAAGGCCTCCTGTTGCGAATCCGTTTATATAAAACATTTTTATAAAAATATTTAAAACGTTATAAACACTTCTCTAACTTCCGCTAACTGTCACACAAGCCGTTCCAGGCGGATGATGTATGCGTATCGCACACTCCTGTGAGATATGCTAGTCTCGCGAGTTTGTTTACAGGAGCAAAGGAAGCAAAGTTTCCTTACTTTACCAAAGGAAAACCAGTCTCCTCTTGGCTTAAATCGAAATCCTCTGACATTTTTCTTTACAAATCCTCGTTTTGTGATTCTGATTCGTGAACGGCATTTTGTTTTGTTTTCTCTCCTCTGTGCTTCCGCATTCGTCACTAATCACCGCCACATGCACTACACCTATGTACTATGTCATCCGCCCGGAAAGGCTTCGGCATACAACAGTTAGCAGAAGTGAGAGAAAAACTCGTTCTAAATCCATATTTAGAACGTTATAAATATGGATATTTTTCTTACAAAAATGCATCGATTTGCTCCAGGAGGCCTTTATTCACCCCCGGAGCCGTGTGAGGCATGTTTTATTATGGATGGATGTGCTTTATTTGACTTCTATTTGAAAAAAAAAAAAAACACCCACCCACTGCCATTATAAAGCTTGGAAGGGCAAGGACAATTTTTAATATAACTCTGATTGGATTCGTCTGAAAAAAAGAAAGTCATATACACCTAGGATACATTGAGCTCGAGTAAAACGTGGGCCAATTGTAATTTTTGGGTGAACTAACCCTTTAATATACCAACCTCCTGAAGAACTAAAATCTGATTTTGTACCTTTATAATATACCGACAACCACCCAAAAACAGAGGTGGTAATGAGAAAGCAACATGATGAATCGCAGCTCACCAAAAGTAGCTTTTCCAAGAGCTGAAGTAAATGCTAAAAAAATATAAGACCACACAAATACTAAACACCATCATGGTAACATACATAAAATAATGCAGCTAACTCTTAAGTCAATACCATAAGATGTCATTTAAAAAAAGAAAAAAGAAACATTGTTTTTAAATGCAAAACCATCAAATGTGACGTGCCATACAGGGAATTATGGGAATGTCAATTCACGATTTTCACTGTAAATTATAAGATGACTTGCTCTGTTTAACTTCTAAAATCTGTCAATTTTAGAGTAAAATCCTGTTAGATTCATTACAGTTTTCATTGTATATAGTAAGAGAACTTATCATTAACCAATTAACAGTTTTGTACCATAGCATTTTTACTGTCTTGCACCATTAAAATTTTGACCATTTTTACCGTGCACCGCAAAAGAAATTCCTTCACTAGGCGCGTTTCCATTACCCTTCAAATTGCGCAAATTGAAATTGCGAATTGAAAATACACCTAATGGAAACGCGTCAACTTCGCAAAAACTCGCATATATCGCAAAAAAGTTTTTGCGCTCGCATGAGGTGGTTTTTCAAGCAATGCGAAAAAGGAATAATTCGCAAAACTGAAATGGAAACGGCTTTTTCGCATTTACAGGTCACATGGCATATGTAAAAAGTCAT
>NW_015634062.1:106566-110182 GCF_001515625.1 Sinocyclocheilus rhinocerous
GGTGCAGTGTGGCTCTGATACGGTCACTGTTTTTGTTTATGTTTTTATACAGTCTATGGTTTATTCCAGCCGCTCCACGCACGTTTCTGAAGCGGCTCTTTGCTGCTTCTGTAAAGATACACGCATATGTCTCCTTTGAATAAATATAGCCAAAATCCCGCCAAAATCCGTTGCCATGACTTATCGCGAGAGGCAAAAGGTTACGTTTTAGTCGCATAACATTGGTTAATGGAAACGCCGTCATTTCGCAATACTTTTTTATCGACATTTATAAAATGTCGCCAAAGTTTTGCGCAAATCTGTAATGGAAACGCGCCTACTGTAAAGGAGCAATGATATAAAAGTAGGTGTTGATCAGTATCTGTGCAGGAAGTCTTGTGCTGATGTATTATTACATTATTAAAAATGTGGAAGTAGAAAATGAGTCATTTTGCATGCTTGGTTTCAATTAAAGCTGTTTTTGGAGCAATGAAGAAGTTTTGAGATCTAAAACTTACAGAATTTCAAATTTTCTCATGTCAAACAACACCACAATGCAGGTAATAGTAAACAATCAGTTTTAAGAAAATTAAATGTTAACCTAACATTTAATTTTCTTAAAACTGATCGTTTACTATTACCTGCATTGTGGTGTTGTTTGACATGAGAAAATTTGAAATTCTGTAAGTTTTAGATCTCAAAACTTCTTCATTGCTCCAAAAACAGCTTTAATTGAAACCAAGCATGCAAAATGACTCATTTTCTACTTCCACATTTTTAATAATGTAATAATACATCAGCACAAGACTTCCTGCACAGATACTGATCAACACCTACTTTTATATCATTGCTTTGTGGTATTGTGCTTCTTTAATGTAGCTTCTTGAGTACAGATGTATTGTGTCCTGTTGTAGTTTTCCTGGTAAGGTGATTTGAAATTCAGAAACTGCCTTGAAGAAAATCATGAATCCCCTGATGCCTAATTGCTAAATGTGGAATTCACCTTACAATTCACTTTGTTCTTGATGCATCAATGCATCTCAGTATTTTATCAAAGGCATGGTGCCAAATCTTTTGCAATAAAACATTCAACAAGCCTTGCAAATGCCCTTTCCTATGTGGAATTGTTTCAAATGTTATCAAAATAGTTTTTTGTTTGATCAAATTTGCTCTTGTTTTTATTTCTGACATTTCCTTTGTATGTTTGTTCAATAACCTAAATTATAAAAATTACTAGGCATTTGTAGATGCAATGTTGAAACTACAATCAGAAAGCTATGTCTATCAAAAGTCATTGCTCTTAACAATAGGACAAAGAACCTAATAAGCAATTGGTTGAAATTGTAGAACTGTTTTGAAGTGGAAAGCAGTGAGTTCAGATCCATTTCCCATGGATAGTTAGAGATATTCTTAAAAAAATCTTTGGGAATTAGAACAGTTTGCAAAAAAATAAAATTGGCCAGTGTTCCTGTAGGTAATGTTATTGTAAGAAATTAAGTCTGAGGCTAATACTTTACATACTACCTGAACACCTGTAAATGCCCATTTCACAGTTGAAGTCATTATCTCCACCACAAAATATTCTTGAGACAGTTATTCATGCAACTTTGTGTGGAATAAAAGCCCTACCAGCTACTTTACTTTGCGAAGCATGCATTATTTAGTGGAGTATTATAGTTGAAGAGCACTTTTAAAGAACTGTTGAAAAACTGACAGTTCAAACTGCATAACCAGAATGCTGTGATTAGTTGAGTCATGGTACTGTTTTGACCCAAAGCAAACAATAAAAAAACATTGTTTTGCCAAACTGCATCAGTCAAGACTGGCTGGGATAATTTAGAGTGAGTAGTTTAAATCTGGGTCTACATCTAGGAAGATACAATCATAACTATCAGCAGACTTTTCAGACAAGCAAGTTATGGATAACCCAGTTGGACTACTAGCTCAATCATTGTTGTGTGCTTGGAATAGGACCACCTGTTTTTTGATCAAACAGTAATATTTTTGCTAATCCATTTGGTGCTAGTGTTGCAGAATTTACACTGCTTTTCATATTAGATAAAATAAACTGTAACTTTTTTTTTAATCATCACCTTAATATCCTTTTCATATTCACAGACACCTGAAGTCCTTATGCATACCAGCTGTGAAGGTGCACCATGAATTGTGAAGAGCAGGGCATGGGGAGGGTAGTCCATTCCTGGGCCAGATTTGCCCCAGCTGGACAAACTGCCCTCGAAGAGGCCCTGAGGGTCTTTAACCCCATGTCCAAGAATCTGTCGGACACTGAGAGACAAATGGTGTCCTTTCTTCAAGAGCTGAGGAAAGAGGGAGCCAAGCCTGTGATTTTGAGGAGCAAAGATGTATATGGATACACGTCTTGCACCACGGAGCCAATCTCTTCCAAAATTGGCAGCAAGGTTCAGAGAGTGCAGAAACCTTGCAAGAAGCGAGGACGGAAAGTTTTGAGCAAGTCCAAGGATGTGAATTACGTGACGCTCAGTAGAGCGGCAAAGGACATTCTCCAAAACCAACCCAAGATCCTGCTTACCAATCTCTCGGTGGACAGTCTTAAGCAGAACGTTGGATCGGCAATGCTAGATAAACATTCTGTTCAAGCGCAGCAGTGCCTCAAGCTAACAAACATAAAGGGGTTGACCGGAGGCCACACAGCGAGGTTGCAAATTCACTTTGAAAATTCTAAAAGCGCCCCCAGTTTTGCTCTGGGACGACCACCGGATCTCTCCGGAATTCCGCACTCTCCAACGGAAAATGGCAGTCAGACATCAAATGTAGTTGCCTTGGACAACAAACGTGTTTTGTTATGTCCGTTCAAAGTAGACGATGCCCTTATTGGAGACTCTGCCCCAGTAGTCTATCAAAATGGTTTTGGTCTTAAAGATGCTAGCATTTATAAAAAGATCGAAACTGTATCAGGTAAACCTGATGTGATGACCAGTGGTCTGGACAATGGTTCAGTGAGGAGACTCCGTTTCCAAAGCTATAACTGGTCCCAGGCTACACTCACCAATGGCCAAGACGTTTCTAGACTGAATGGCAATGGTCTTGAATGGAAGGTTATAAAAGTAGATGATTCGGTCACAGACGAGGAAGTGAGAAGGAAGGCACAAAAAATCTTGCAGGTTAACTTGTCGCCTGTGATACAGATCCATCCCCTTGTTGACTCTGTATAGACTCTTGCTGGGGATTTTTTGTTTGTTTGTTTGTTTCCTCTTTTAAGTTTTCTTGTTTTGCAAAGTTGCGTTTTGTGGAAACAAACCCTAGGTTATCTCTGGATGGGAGCATTGCAGTTACCTCCAAATTTTGCATTATCATCAAGTAGTTACTAACATCATAATCCAAAGATGGGATGCTTTTTTCTGCTCTCACAGTATTTTGTTTTCCCGACACATCCCAACTTACCTTTCTTTTGTGTATTTTTATCTAACTTCTGAAGAATTGGACTGATGAACAAACCCTTATTTATGACTATGCAGTTCCCAGAATGTTCCTTGTGTTGGAATACTGTGGGCATGGAATGCTGTCTCACTGGATCATGGGAACAGACTGAATTTGTAGAGTCCTTGGCTCCTGCTGATGTCAATGCCCCCCGGGGTTTTTTTTTTTTTTTTTACAT
>NW_015634062.1:110297-116256 GCF_001515625.1 Sinocyclocheilus rhinocerous
TTTTTTTTTTTTTTTGTAATATGTTAGTCTGCCGGCATTGACTGCGTATGATATTTTTGTTTAGACTCTTAACATGTTCAAATTGGGGGCACTTTTGCATATTAATTTAATTTCAGGGCAAAATAAATGGCCTTATACTTTGAGAAGAGTGAAATTTAACTGAATCTTTGTACTTTTTCCTTCTTGATGTACTTGTTTCTTTCTGCACTCCACTTCTCAAAAATTCCTCCAATGTTTCTTTTAATGTGCCAACCCTGTTTTTTTGTTTCCTTAGTTTTGTTGGTGCCATGACCACAAATAATTGCAAAAAAAAATGCTTCATTTTCTGAGTTCTCAGCATCCTGTCAAGAAGTGGACTTGCTTGTCCATTGATTGAACGTACCTCAAACACTTGAATACAAAAATGTTGTCATTAATCTTGCAGTTAATATTGTTCATTCCATACATCCATAAGTTGGTTGGTCCATGTCATCTTCTACACATTTAACCAAATTCTGTAAATTACAAACTGATCTTCAATAGGATGGTTTTGATCCATCACTAATTAAGGCAACATCTGAAGGTAGCAAATTGGAAAAGGAAAAATTCATTCATGTTGTCTGTTAAATCTTGCTCAAGGTGTTTTTTTAAGGTCATTGCCTCACCAGGATTCATTTGTTGAGGATGATTCATCTGCATAGAGCAATCATTTTAAGGCACAACAGGATGAATGCTTGCTTTTTGTGCAAAAGGAGGAAGAGATATGGGAGAATTAAGGCCTTTGGTTCAGAAGGTCTCATTCAAACTAAAGTAGAAGATGGCAATGCAGCAGTTTATTGGCGCCACAAGGCAAACATTTAAAAATTGTTATAAATTTAAGTTTTGAGTTAACCAACATATGGGTTTCATTTAAAAATAAACTTTCATTCACATGCAAAATACAAGCAGAATTTGGTTTCCTGTTAATCAGTTTTTATTTTCATCCAGTTGAATCTGTGACACTCAAAAGCTGTAAATGTCAGTGTTGTATCTTTAGTTACTGTTATCGAGTTGTGAATTAAAATCTGTTTGAGAAATGTTTGGTGTGGATTACTGGAGTCTCAGTGTTTTCTTTTTTTAAAGAACAGGCAACATTATTGGTGGAAAAAAAATCATGGCTCAAAGACATCTCCATTAGCGGTTTGATGAGGTCTAGACATAGTTGCATATTGTTCGGCCAATGCCATTAAATCCCATTTCAGAAATGGGTATTTCCTGCTATAAAATCTGACTGGATAAGCCATGTTAAAAGCACTTTTGAAATCGCTAATGTGCTCACCAACAAACGGCACAAATTCAATATTATATTAATATGCCAAGTTGCTTGGCAACCGTAAATGATTTGCTGATTTTGGCTAATGAACTTGGCAGATGTTATTTAGCAGATTAATTGCTTATTGTGATTCTTGTTACTAATATATTTAATTGTTTATTGAACATTGGTGTGTGTTGCCATATTGATGTTGCTGCCACAGTTAAGAGGGGTTTTAGGCACTGTTTCATGTGCCGAACAGAATTTCTTAAGCGTTAAAACCTCTAATAATGCTTGGTTTTTCCTGCCGTATTGCTGTGCAAACTCTGAGAATAATTAGTGTAAGATTGTTGCTTATTTTTACTGCTGTATCTTTGAAAATTTTTGATAGTTATTTATAGTACCTATAAATATTTAATATTTTTTACTATTTCTGTTTCTTAATTCAACCATATTATGTAATATTTGCCACACAATGGCCAGAAAAAAAGAGAATCCATTAAAAGTCGGAAACAAATTTATTCAATCCTTTTGAATTGTTGGTCTTCTTAAAAAAATAATTGTTCTTTTACAGTAATGCTCAAACTCCAAGTTGGAATTTAGAAGATGAACGTTTCTGTTTATTTTCTGGTGTTTTTATGC
Source organism: Sinocyclocheilus rhinocerous (assembly GCF_001515625.1). Taxonomy (NCBI): domain Eukaryota; kingdom Metazoa; phylum Chordata; class Actinopteri; order Cypriniformes; family Cyprinidae; genus Sinocyclocheilus; species Sinocyclocheilus rhinocerous. The sequence goes on from NW_015634062.1 coordinate 112,210, forward strand.
AATGCAGCACCAGGATTTTTCTGTGCTTTGCCCCAACCATTTTCCAGTCTTCCATCTTTGCAAAAAAGAAACATCCCTAAGACATAAGCTGCCACCAACATTCTTTTCACAAAACCAAATCAAGCAATGTAGAGCTTACCTTCAAGACATGGACATTTTTAAAAGTCTGGGCCTGTATTCACTAAACATCTTAAGGCTAAAAGTAGCTCATACATTTTAGCTGTAAGAGTATTTCTCAAAGCATTTTAGTACTAAAACAAGCCCCTAAATCTGTGAAATGTTAGTAGTGAAGAGGACTCCTAAGTCACTAAGACCAGGGCTGCGTTCCAGTCCGTTTTTTTATACCCTTCACTCGCAAACTTCCCTCCATCTCGTTTACTCGGATGTACGTCATTGATTACGTTGCATGAGTGCCCACTTCTGGCGGAACCCTTGGAATGGGCTGAACTGAAATGTCCTAAGCCCTTGAACACTTAGAATCAGCTATGGGGTTGGTTTATTGTTTAAATTTTTTCCCTAATGAATTTGTTTGGTGCAGCATTCTATATGTATATAGGTATGTTTGGGCTGTTATAAATGTTAAAAAAATCATTTATATATTATAGAGTTGTTTGGGGTGGGGATAAATTAAACGCGATATGCGATGACGTCACAATCGTGTTGCATTGTGGTCTATGGAGCTGCCTGAAGTGTGCATATGAAGCCGACTCGCTCGCTCGGTCAAAATCGAGGGGTCGAGGATCTGTCCATATAAACTTACCTCGTCCACTTCACAAAGTGGAACACACTTCAAAATGGCAGCGGGGATTCCCCCGAGGGGAAGTGCTTAGGGAAGTTCGCGAGTGCGTGTCTAAAAGTGGAGTGGAACACACCCCAAGCCACAAACTATCCTAAAATGGCTGTTGCTGGCAATCTGCCTCGGAATGTAAACATTTTAGAAACATTTGATGATAATGAGCTTTTAAAAAGGTATTGCCTTTGGTTTTGGAGGTTATCCCAACTCCAAATTTTCTTTGATTATATCCTTGATTTCATTAACCAGTTGGGCAAGAAGTAACAGCTGTTCTTGCATCAAGATTGTTTTTTTTTGTTTGCATGTATTACTATCAGCCATGATTATTCTACTTTGTTCATTAAAAGGCTGTTTACATGCATATCCGCTAATTGTTTATGAGAAGCATACATGTAAGAGGCTGGCAATTAGCTGAACATATACAGTCATGGCCAAAAGTTTTGGCAGTGACAAATTTTGTGTTTCGCAAAGTTTGCTGCTTAAGCTGTTGTGGTGTTCATTCATTCACATTGTTTCTAGATTATTGTGTGATCAGATCAGATGCATTTTAAATAATTGCTAAAAGCTTCAGTGGCCAAAAAAATGAACTTTTCACAAAAAAACTAATTTCACTGTTTTTTTGATCCTGACACAAAATGACCAGCTAACATTAATTGACTAATCATATCAGCAGCACATGTGAAAGTGTGAATGAGTACTAGTCAGGTAAAATCACTATCACACTAATTAGATTGTAAGAGCAGACTGATTGCTATAAAAGGATGGAAGAAGCGCTTCCAATCATTGTGTTCTTGTTAGCAATGGTTACCTCCAAAGAAAGACGTGCAGCCATCATTGCTTTGCATCAAAATGGCCTTACATGCAAGAAAATTGCTACAAAGAATATTGCACCTGAAATAACCATTTACTGGATCATCAAGAACTTCAAGGAGAGAAGTTCAACTGCAGTGAAGAAGTCTTCAGGACATCCCAGAGTGTCCAGCAAGCGCCAGGACCGTCTCCTCCTGAGGAATCGTGTCACCACCAGTGCAGAGCTTGCTCAGGAATGGCAGCAGGTTGGTGTGAGAGCATCTGCACGCACAGTGAGGCAAATACTTTTGGATAACAGCCTGGTGTCAAGAAGGGCAGCAAAGAAACCACTTCTCTCCAAGAAAAACCAGAAAAAATTCTGCAGGAAGTACAAGGATTGGACAGCAGAAGACTGGTGCAAAGATATTTTCTCTGATGAAGCTCCCTTCCGACTGTTTGGGACATCTGGAAAATCGATTGTTCGGAGAAGAAAAGGTGAACGCTATCATGAGTCCTGTGTTTAATATCCAGCATGCCAGAGCGAATTGCAGAGGTTATGAAGAACAAGGGTCAACACTGTAAATATTGACTCATTTTATTTTTTTGCCAATAAAAGCCTTAAAACGTATAAGCTTTTCATTGTTTTTCAGTATACCATAGGAACGTGGAAAAATAATCTACAAAACAAAATTTGTCACTGCCAATACTTTTGGCCATGACTGTACTTTAATTAGTGACGCATCTTAAAATCTTTATTTGAATGTGGCAATTAACTTTTTTTTTTTTTTTTTTACCTTTTATTTGAATATGAATATTTATTTGAAAATAATATTGCGCTCTACAGTATTTCTATAAATATATCTCTGACAGAGACCCCTCCCCTATCAGTCAATCACTGTGTGCATAGTTAGCAAGCATGCTGACTCATCCATAGCAACGAGGTCAACCCCACCCCTTTCTCTTAGCTTACGACTTCTCTCTATTCCTTGGTAAAATATTTGTCTCAGCAGCTTTGTGAATAGGTTTAAAGAGAACACTCTTCGCTAAAAATTTTCACTGCTATTTAGGAGAACTCTTAGTGGCAAGATAAAATGTTTTGTGAATATGGGCCCAGGTCTCATCGCACAGTTTCAACGTTTCAGTAAATCAAATTGAAAATCTCACGTCACTGGGAAAATTCCAGCCAGGAAGTAGTATGTTTCAACAAAAGCTTTCTTCTATGTTAATGAAATGGGTGGGACGTTGTTGTGATGTGTATAATTTCAAACATCTGTCATGGAGAACTGCTGTTTGTTTGAAGTTGCCACAGGCCTCTTGGTGGCCTCTATTTTCCTGCCTTTTCTGGTCTGGGCATGTGAATTTGGAGAAATTCCAGTCTGATCAGATTAAAATAAAGCTGCAAGAATTAATAATTGACATTTACTGTAGGGCCTTATTTTTACTGGAATTCCATATTTAAAAAGAAAATTGAAATGATATGAGGAACACCAATAGTTCTTGTTTGGCATGAGGGGGCCCATCAAGTGATGGAATTGCTTTGTCTCAATATCAAACACTGTGGAATATATATCTACTTACAGACATGTAACATAGTAGCACCTCTCTTCGATTAAATGTTTTAAACATTTTATCCAGCTCCCTGAAACCATAAATCAAACAGGCCCACCACATTTTGTCAACTATTGATAATCAACTGAATTTGTTGACAGTGGCTATATTTTATAAACAATACTACATAAATTTCAAACTGATTGGACAAACAGTCCCACAGTTTTAGCACCATATTAGTGCCAACAAGTGGCTAAGCCCCATCAACTCTTTCAGGTATTCTCAAAGTGAACCATTCCTTGGGTGTACCAAAGCTTAAGAAAATAACTCATTCTGTTCAAGGGTTATAGCCATAAAAGTAGCCATACCTGATACTTATATGTAGTGTGATTACAATCTGGCAACCAGCCTTGAACATACTGCATGATTTTTTCCCCCCCAACCAGGTAAGCACAAACCCTTTCTCTGCAGTTAACTGGTCAACTCAATCACAGTCAACCATCAAGAAAAATTTGGACTTAAGAAAAATCATGTATGAATCCGAACAGTAATGCTAGGGTTAACGGGTCAGGGTTAGGGTTTAGTATTTGTTTAAAGGGGTCATATGATGCGATTTCAAGTTTTCCTTTCTCTTTGGAGTGTTACAAGCTGTTCGTGAATAGATAAGATCCCTAAAGTTGCAAAGACTAAAGTCTCAAACCCAAAGAGACATTCTTTATTAAAGTTAAGACTCGTCCACGCCCTTCTAAAACGCCTCGTTCTAACACCCCCCCCCACATGTCTACGTCACTGTGTGGGAAGATTTGCATAACACCGCCCAAATGTTCACGCAAAGAAAGAAGGAGTAACTTTATTGTTGCTGCCACCGCCGCCGCCATGTTGTGAAGACGCTGTGTGTTTCGTTGTGAAAGCGAAAA
>NW_015634062.1:116637-135525 GCF_001515625.1 Sinocyclocheilus rhinocerous
CGTCACTGTGTGGGAAGATTTGCATAACACCGCCCAAATGTTCACGCAAAAAAGAAGCTGTAACTTTGATTCTCGCTGTAGTATTGTTGCCGCCGTTGCCATGACGTGGAGATGCTGTGTTTCATTATGAAAGCGAAACAACTTTGTTTGGCCTTTCAAAAGAGGACACAACTAGAAATCAGTGGTTATGACCCCTTTAAGCATTGTGTCCACAATCAACGTTGCGATTGAGTTGACCAATGAAGACTTTAGAATCGTTTGTGGGCGGGGTTTGTGCTTTAATTACTTTACAAAAGTAGCATTTGCAAAAAATGATTCAATGAATCCAATGACATTAAGCCCTTGCATTCCCAGTTGGGCCAAAACATTGCACTGGTTAGGGAGTACTTCCATTCTACCAATTTTTCTGTCTATAGGGCTTATTGTTTGGGCTCAAAGATGTGTTTTTGTCTAGAAAGATAATAAAAAATAAGTCCTGGGTTTTCACACGAACAAAAACAGTTCAGCACTGTGACACAATAAATATGTAGGGATTGAACCAAGTCCACCAAACCATCACAAGGCCTAAACGTCTGGTCTCATCACCGCATTCATTCTTTGGCATTTGAGGAACTCTGGCTGGCATGAGAGAACTTCAGATTACTGAATTATTGAAAGGACATCAACTTCTTTTTGGATCAGACATACGCCTCTCGGTAGCTCCCGAAGGCCTCTGGGACCTCTATTCTGGGCATGTGGTTTTGGTGGACGGCCAGTTCTGGCCACATTCATAGAAACCAATGGCGAATGCAATAAAAACAGTTAGACATTGTAACAACAAATTTAATTTAACTATTTATCATGTAATTGGCAAGATGTTTTGGAACCAATACTGGTCATTATCTGCAAGGTTTTGTAGACGCGAGTTGTTGTTGTTTTTTTATACGTCTTTGCTCAATGTAGTGCTTGTAGACTTCTACGTAACTCATCTTGGGCCAAACATTGCATTTTAATTTATTTCACCCAAAATGAGCAAATTCTTCTTCAACACCTGACCCCATCTCCACATTCACCTAAAAGTTTTTTTTTTTCTTACAGACAAGCACCACATGCCATCTTGACTACATTGTAGTCTCCTCCTTTCATACATTTCAAAGCAAACACAATGAAAGGTGTGATGCGACACATTTGTGTGTGACCCAGAAGCCGCTCTGTCTAGAGTGGGGATGGGTGTCGTGCTTTATTGCGAAAGAGCGCAATGAAAATGGGGGGATGGGAGATGAGTGGAACTGGAAAAATGGTGGAGGAAAGCCCAGCTGTGAATTCACTGCAGTACTCATTAGCCCTGGGTCCTAAAGTCCCCAGGCTAATTCCCAAATTACAAAAATTAGCACAGAAAATTATTTTAAAATCAGTCTACAATCCATTTTAAGAACCCCATCTCCACATTCACCTAAAAGTTTTTTTTATCTTACAGACAAGCACCACATGCCATCTTGACTACATTGTAGTCTCTTCCTTTCATACATTTCAAAGCAAACACAATGAAAGGTGTGATGCGACACATTTGTGTGTGACCCAGAAGCCGCTCTGTCTAGAGTGGGGATGGGTGTCGTGCTTTATTGCGAAAGAGCGCAATGAAAATGGGGGGATGGGAGATGAGTGGAACTGGAAAAATGGTGGAGGAAAGCCCAGCTGTGAATTCACTGCAGTACTCATTAGCCCTGGGTCCTAAAGTCCCCAGGCTAATTCCCAAATTACAAAAATTAGCACAGAAAATTATTTAAAAATCAGTCTACAATCCATTTTAAGAACTATAAAGCTGTTAGGTCTGTTTTTGTATGACAAACAGCTTCCTGTATGAGGCCTGACGCTCACAGTCAGTGATTGATGGGACTAAATTATTACTACAGTATTTGCAATGCAGCACTGCATTGATATTAATCACACATATCATCCCCACAATTAATCACATTTTCTCTACAATTTTTATGATGAATTAGCTTGAGCTGCTTAACATACAGTACACAGTCCTTTTAAACTGTATTTTTTAAGTATTTCTATTGTAGTTACGTTATCTGTGGTTTTTGTAACTTACACTGTAAAAAAAATTGAAGACTGAAGTTTTAAAATCTCTTATTGACTGAAATGTTTGGAATTCAAAATCAAACCAATGATCGTGATTGGTCTGCTTTCTTGAATTCATATGCATATTCAGTTGTGATTGGTCTTCTTGCCTTTCTAACATGTCAAACGCCTGAATTTAAGTTGAATTTATGCAGAACTACAGCCCAGAATGTGCACCTACCTCCGTTAAAAATTGGGGGGAAAAAATCATTTGAGCAGAAAACAATGAAAACAAATTTTTTCATTAAAAAAAAGACTCAAATTCCATACTAAACTCAACTTATTGACTCATTTTTCGAATCTGACCAGCTTCTTCGTTCCCAGTCCATAGCAGGTCAAAATCAACAATGTTGTTTTCCTGTTAAGTAGTATGAACAGGTGGTGGTTTTCCTCAGGGAAATTTCACCCGTCTCCCTCTTGCGTTACGCTTCAGTCATCTTTAGTATGCTCAAACAAGACAAAAATACCCTTCTATTATGTCGACAAGACCTTTGGGATTATGCATTGCAGTTGGAGACATTAATTAGACCCCAGGTTTAGTCCCTGGACAGCTGATTTCCTTTGCGATTGGCCAAGAAAAAAACAACAGGTAAACTAACAAATGCACCCAGTGTTTTTAGCTGATATTTTTATTGAACTGAAGGCACCACAGTTGGCTGATGTTGTCTAGGACATAATTAGGGCATTTAAGTCTTTTATTTTTAGGTTTAATCATATACAAAGGTGTTGTACCCCCTCCTCCAGCCAGGCTCTCCAGCTGATTTCAGGTAATGAAAGGGAGAGGATGTCTGTGCTAGTCAATAAGGTTGGGTGTGTCTGTAGCAGCTGAATCCTGAAATAAACAAATGTTGATTAGGACAACTGTGTTTGACCAGTAGTAACAATCAAAGAAATGCATGTAGTTAAAATTACAAGCACATAGAAGGATGTTTTTCTATATTTACCCCAAATGGCTCTGCAAACGCCCTGTAGCCACTGTATAAAGGGTTTGGGATGGATACTAAAGCAGGGTTTCCACCACCTTTTGTGGAAGCACCATCTTCATCATCATTCTGTTGAACGATAAATAAGACATTCATTTATCTTTGAAAGTAGATTATGATACATCACAAATTAAATATAGTTTATTTAGTTTTCTGGGATTACAATATAAAGTTTCATTATAAAGACAGTACAGAACTTCGGAACTGAAAAAAAGTTTTTGAGACAGATATAATAATAGATAGAACTACAGAATGACCGAACAAACGAACGAACAATAGATAGATAGATAGATAGATAGATAGGAAAACAGATAGATTGAAAAAGATAGATAGATAGATAGATAGATTTTTTTGTTCACAGACATTTTGTTCCACGGTAAAGTGTCTTTGTTCGTCAACCTAAATATCGGAAGCTCTATTACGTGAACAAACCTTAAAATATTGGAAACGAAAGGCGTCGTTCTTGTGCTTGAGGACGTAGTATGCGAGCCCAGCAACAATACCAACAATGGCAAAGACAATCAGCACAGTGGTGACTGCGACCCCGCTGGACTGCGAGATTGGAAGAACTGCTGGCACCTAAAAATTAGACAACACCATTGATGACTTTAAAAAATTCACTGGGAATTGTAAGTGAGGTCCAGCTTTTGGCAAAGCTATGCGTGGCTGTCTACTACTGCTTTGAAAAGACTAGACGGACGTCCATGTTAGTCAAACAGGATGTTGATTTGCTTTAGTTAGTCTGACGAGTCATAGTTGTTGTCTTTGTCTGATGATGAGCAAAAATTCTTTTCGATAAAGTCACTGCTCAACAGAAGGCTTGGGAGTGTGCCTTCTATCTGAAAACTGCTGCAATTTAATCCATTGGTGTTCATGCAATTACACATGAAATTTTCTAATAAATTCTGCCTGTGCATCCATAAAGCAAAGCAAAGTTCTCCAATATGCTCTATTGTACTTCTACAAAAGCGGCCACTTACTGGAATAAGTGGAGCTCTGAATGGCCCATCAATGACATGGATCAGACCATTGATGGCTGGAATGTTCCAGGCCAATATGACCTTCTTATTCACCAATTTTTGAGGTTGAGAGTCCTGTGAAACCAATAAAAATATACAGTTTTCTTGACTATGTACAGTAAATGTGGTCTGAGCGGTGTGAAGCTGCTGAGGTTTGTTTACCTCAGCCAGACCAGTGGAATTGGAGGGAATCGTCACGACTAGATCGGAACCCAGACGGGACGGGATTACGGTGTTGTGCTTCAAGTCTTCATAGAAGTGCAGACTATTGATGTTGGATATATGATACAGCAAATCCCTCCATGATAAGGTCTGAAAAAGGAGACAAACTGCAGACTCAAGGCCAGCGGAGAAAGAGCGTGTCCAACTGGTTCCTACTTTCTTTGTAAGTTTTCTTCCTCTGACACAGATGCAATTCAAAAATGTTCATATGAGAATTCATTCTGCCTTATATTGATAATCACCTTGTTTGCAGAAAAACCGTCGTTTTGAGGTACAAAAACGGTTATGTTTAATGATTTGTCTGACAGGGACTTCAGCAGGTTCTTGCCCTCCTCACCATCCTCTGCATACTTCAGTAAAGTCTGTAGGAGGAAACCGGCAGGAAATATGTGACTCCATTTTTATGAAATTACGTGGATATTCCTCTTTGAACAGGACTTCATTTGTATTGACAACAATTATGTGAAAAAATCTTTTTAAATTGATTTCACTTCGGCTGATTTTCATTGCTTTGGTTTTCCCTTATTCTTTAATCAAAATATTTATAACAAAACATGTTTTGGGGGAATATAATGTAATTGGTAAATAACTTTTTGTCCGTTTTTCCTGTGTCCTCTCTTTCCATCCGGTTAGTCTTTTGCCTTTAACTACAAAGCCAGTTCCTTGATGACATCATCCTGCAGGAAGTGGCATTATTTTTAGAAGGAAACAGGCTACTTACTGTGTAAAACACAGAAAAATTGGAAGTGGTGGCAACAACCGAGGCCAAGTCTCCATTACAGAATTCCCCGCTTCCAATGTATCCAGGTTTACATTCACAAGACACCTCTGTATAAGAAAAAATGGCTCTCATTTTTACGTCAAAACTGTTCAGGTACAGTAAAATTTCATATTACATTTCAACTAAGAAGGATTTCCTGACGGTCATACCTTTCATCCTGTAGCAATACGCATCATACGGCCAACTGGCATTGATTGGCTCTTTGTACAGCACGATACCAACATGATTATCACCACATTTAGCAGAAGGAAACCGGATTGGATAGCCAGCTTTCTTCCCGTCCATCCATCCTGCCACACATAGATGCATTCCCAACTGGAACAATAAAAAAAGCTTTGTTTTATAATGTAAATTAACCAGCCATTACTCCAGTCTTAAGTGTTAATATAATCAGTGTTGAAAACAGTTGTGCTGCTTAATAATTTTTTAAAGATTCTTTGATTAATAGAATTTTGAAAAGATAAAAAAGCTTTATTTTCTAATGTAATTTAATAAACTACCAGTTGAAATTAAACTTTTATGCAATGTATCATAGAAAAACTACTGACTAGTGGTGAAGAAAAAAAATATATTTTAAGATGTATTTATGCTCTGGATACAAGTAAATTCATTCTGATTTAATAAATATTTCAAATTTTTACTGGAAAACTAAAATACCAATGGAGAAATTGTTTGAAGAAACACTGTTTAAAGGTGCGTTCAAATGTACTGTTGCTCGTTAAAATTTTGTCAATTTTCAATAGGAATCAGCGCATTCGGGAGTTTCGCGTGAGGGCGACAAAGTTCATCATGCAGATTTCGCTCATGTTCAAATTGGTCATGAAAATGCACCATATTGACCAACAAAACCAAGCTGCTTGGCTTGAAAGTGACTTTAGTGTGAGCTGTGCTTTATACATTGCTAACCTATTGACTATGAACAATGGACCTTTTTCGTCAGTGAAATTCGCTAACGTGACCGTACACATTAAGCTCAAAGGCTGTTGCTCTTATTCTCCACAACAGCGTAAATGCAAGTTTGGTTTCAAAAGTCACCTGTTGGGCGTCAGAGAGCTGCTTGAATGTAGCAAGAGTAGCTCCCTCAGCCTCGCAAGCTTCCTGTGCTTGGCTGAAGTTCAGTTTATACTTCCCCTCAGGTGAGCGCAGGTGGAAAACACCCCCTGTTTTCGCTGAAACGTAAGAATAAAAGCCTTTGTTTTTGAATACTCAAAATATTGGGCTGTCAATTAAATAATTGGGAAGTCGTACTATGGAAATGAAGGTCTTTGCATGTGGCTTCGGGGTCGCAGCCGCCGTTGTCCTCCAGGCAGCGGTCAACAGGGGGCACCACTTTCTCCAAACACTGGATTCCATTTCCCACGTACCCCTCGAGACATTCGCAGCGCCTCTCGTTCTGCCACAAGGTAAATGTTAAACATTTTGTTTATCCAAAACTCTTGTCAGATTACATTAACAAAAAGTAGAAGTTCCACATACAGGTCCGGTGAAAATGCATTCTGCGAAATCGCTGCAGCCACCGTTCGCCTCCTCTACACATCGGTTGATATGCGAGCAGACGTGTCCGTCTCCAGAGTATCCGGCCTGACAGGAACAGGTAACATTGATACCGCTCTGCAAACAGTCAGCTGCTTCGTGGCAGCCTCCGTTATATTCACTGCAAAAATCTGGGGCTAGAAACACATACATATCATAATCAAAATTCATTTTATCCATTGAAAGCATTCACAATAAGGCTTTTATGAACTTATACACTGCAAAAAAAACAAAAAAAATTTCGTACTTAGTATTTTTTTCATCTTTTTTTTTATTACAAACATCTAAGAATTCTTAAATCAAGATACATTTACCTAAAAAGAAAAATGGACTTAATTTTGATATATTTTTCAGAAAAAAAGACTTAATAGCAAATAGTGTTTTGGCGGTAAAATAGTACTGTCAGGATTTACTTAAGAAGCGCAGTGAAGAATTAGCGCTGAAAAGACGTGGACACAGTTATTTTTGCACCTGACCTTATTGAATATGCATTTGTAGGAGTTTCCCTTTCAGACGCAAAATTTATGGGAGGAGAGTATTAAAATGAATTGCGCAACGCGATTTACTAATGTTTGCACTAGTCACTGGTATTTGCGCAATTATTTAACGCCCAAAAAAAGCATGTCATAAAGCGCTGCTCTTGGTAGATTGAATTTAAATTTCCAACTTAAATTACCATGCCATAAAATCGCAGTACCATAAAATCATCCAAAAACACAAAATGTTAAATAAAAAACATTATCTAAGTGAAATATAGTACATTCCTTTCATTGAAAAAGGGATGAAACAACAAAATCTATCTGTCAATGGGGTGAGAAAAATATACTCAATTCAAAGGAAAAACGAGACTATTTTTCTTACCCCATTGACATACTTATTTGTTCAAGCATAAACTCACTTAATTTTAATACATTTTTCAGAAAACAAGTCTCAAAATCTTAAGTCATTTTGCTTCTGAAGTAAATATATCTCTGCATTGCATTAATGCCATTAGGTTACATGTCATAAGCTGTTAAGTATATATTGGAGCCCTGGCCACATGTTTCAGATGTAATTTTCATGTGAACGTCTTGAGTTTGAATCTGAGCTCCCTCTTCTTTTATATTTATATATATAGGCCATTTGAATCCAGGACAGGCATCTTACAATCAGTCTAATACAACAGACGCAATTCATACCCGTGCAGTTAATGCCATTTCCTCCATAGGGCGGCACACACTCGCAATTATTTTCAGGGAGGCACACTGCATTGACATCACATGCAGGCGAGCAAATCGGCTCGACTTCTGTTAAATAACAGGCAAAAGAGAGTGTTTTCACTGTTGAACAAGTCTAAAATATTTTCTCTGTTTTCACAACACTACGCATATATTTTATAGATCTAGTACATTTGATAGAGTTTTCCATGTAAGGCCTGCTCTTACCGATTTTTGATTCGCAGTATTTACCCGTCCACCCCTCTTGACAGAAACAGCTGCCATCACCGTCCAGGCCGCTATCACACTTGCCATTGCTGGTGCAGTTACATGCTGTGAGAAAAGATTAATAAAATGTTCATTATAGCTGTCAGCACAAAGCTGAGTAGTACTAATACAAAAATTTCAACAAAAAACATTTATACTGATCTGACAATAAATGTAAATGTAGACAAGTAATGTGATTTGAGTCTAATTTTCTGTGTGTATATATATATATATATATTTGTTTATTATTTATTGATATTACTGACTTTGAAAAACTGCATTTTTCATTTTTTTACACTTCAAAGATAAAATTTCAACAAAAAACATTTATACTGATCTGACAATAAATGTAAATGTAGACAAGTAATGTGATTTGAGTCAAATTTTCTGTGTGTATATATATATATATATATATATTTGTTTATTATTTATTGATATTACTGACTTTGAAAAACTGCATTTTTCATTTTTTTACACTTCAAAGATTTTTATTAATCAGCATTTTGTCTACATGTAAACTCACTTAAAACAATATAAATTTACATGAGAAGAAGAAAAACCGCTTTTATTGAATATATCTTAAAGTTATTTTATCTTACTATTTTGGCTTATTTCTTGTTTAACCCTATGGTGCTGTTTGCATGGAGGTCAAAAATGACCAAATAGCCTTTTTTTTTTTTTTTTAAGTTATAGAACTTTAAAGGTTATTATTATGAAAAATGCATGTTTTACTCTAAAACTACATGAAAATCAAAGCCATGAATCTAAATAAGTTGTGTTCCAAATTTGAGGTTGATATCTCAAAAAAAAACAAACAAAAAAGTTTTCAGTAAGATTTAGTTTGGATGCAGTACCAAATGTTTCCACTAGATAAAATTAGCTTCCCATTAAATTCCAATGTGGCCATTTTTAACCACAAACATTACAATTGTGACTGCTTTTCACGACCATTTAACTTTCTTGATTCATGGTGTTTTTCATGTGTTCACATAGCAAGTGCCAAAATCTTTACCAAGTTTCGTACCATTCTGTAGCATTAAAACAATTCTAAAAAAAAATGATGGCAGTTTATAACAGACTGGACTGTGATTTAATTTATGCAATCAGGGCTTGTCCTAATTGCATCTTCATTGTTTCTAGGTGGCAGAGGAGATTCAGATGAAGCCATTGCAAAGTGAGTTCAGTTGATCTCTAACACTTAATTCTAACACGTAACATTTTCATAACATTTTGTGTTATGAAATAAGACTGCTATCTGATAACAAAGTTTTGGTCTTTGGTGTATGAATCAGTTTGTAATTTTATTGCAGGAAACAAGCAATGGAGACTGAGCTACTGAAAAGCAAGAACGAACTAATGACACTGAACAACCAACTTTTGGAAGCGGTTCAGAGTCGACTAGAACTTTCCATAGAGCTGGAGGCCTGGAAAGTATGTTTAATTGCACATTTAATGTTTAATAAAAATGCTAAAAAGTTTGCTACTTTTGCTTTTGAACATTTGTCCAAAAAAAACAAGAAGGAAAGAAAAAGGGAAGAAATTATTAACATTAATTTATTACCTAGAAATATTAGATTTTTTTTCCTGTATTTTTTCATGTCTGGTCTATCTCATTTTAAAATGGTAAAAATCAAACAGACATGTTTAGCTTGACAGACAAGGTGAATTTTTGGAGTCTTGATTGAGTAAAAAAAGTTGTAAAAAAATTCTAGAAAATACACAATTCAATATTAATTTAATTTAAAAGGATAGTTTTATATCGCAGTCAAAATAGTACTATCCAACTGGCCAGTAGCTCCATTTTGTCTCCTTCCCAAAGACATTTTGCATTTTGTGTAGTGCTCTGTTTGCATAATTGTTCTTACAGTTGAGTTGTTTGATTTGCCTGTTCACTTAGTCTTCACCAACACTTGTGGATAAGGAATTGGGGACTGTTTAGGAAAAATTCATGGTTTTGAACAGGTTACCTGTGCAGTTTGGCCCAAAGTGATTGCTTTCACACAGCTCACAGCCTGTGCCTGTAAAACCTTTGTGACATTTACACGTCCCTGTGCCAGTGCGCCCGTCATCACAGTCTCCATGCTCTCCACACGGCGCCTCGAGTCCGCCAGGACACACTAAACCACAAACCAACACACAGTTTAATACCTATTGGCTGCATCGTTTCATGTAACATTCAAGGAACTTATTGCTTTTTGTGTGCTAAATTCTCACCTTGACAGTCTCTTCCAAAGTGGTTTTTACAGCATTTAACAGCCCACATCATTTTCGTGCATACCCGATTACAGCCAAGCCAATCTCTGTATGAGTTGTATCCATAACCGTACGAGTACAACCCATAATAACTGGGCCGTCTGTACATGTAAGGCGAATAAGGTCGTCTACATATGCTAGTTCTGTTCTGTAAATAAGAGATCAGTCTGGATGAAGGCACGCTCCTGTTTGTATAAGCATGTGACTGATTACCACAGAAAATACATGTTGACTTGGTTAAAAAAAACTGCTAAAGTTTTGTTGATGAAACAGAACAAAATAATAACAAAAAGTAAGTCAATAAAGCGCTAACTGCTAAAGTTTTGTTGACGAAACAGAACAAAAAAATAACAAAAAGAAGGTCAATAAAGTGCTGCTGCTAAAGTTTTGTTAATAAACAGAACCACAAATCAACAAGACGCAGATCCACTCACTGAGTCCTCTGATCCGAGGGGACAACGGGGCTGCAGACCGCAAGAACCACAGAGTCCCTAAAGAAAAACAACAGTACAACAACATTAGGACTGCTCATTTGTTTTAATATTAAAATCACTTTGAAACACCAGTTGCACCAGTAGTGGAACTAAATTGAACTGATAAATAACTAGATGGTCTCTGCACACTTGTGCTTTTTTATTTGTGCTTTACTTTTTATTTTGTTCAGTTTTTGATGATATAAATAATCTGATTTAGTCTTAAAGTTTTGTACCTTTATCTCTATGCTTGTGAAGTTGTCGCAGCGAGCACCAATGCTTGGTGGCTCCAGAAGCTGATCAATCCCATGAGCGATTCCTGAATCAAACAACATGTTCCGCGCTACAATTCTGGCATTGTTTCCATTTATTAATATGTCGCCCTGAAAATCAGTCAATAAGACGCGAGCAGATTTACTATCAAACTGTATATAAATAAAATGGCAATGAAACACGGCAAATTAATTCGCAACGATGCATGATATAGTTTCCAATCTTAGATTTGAGTCTTTATAATGCATTTTAACTTAGCAATAACATACATTATGAATACCTTTATAACTGTTAAAACATCAATATCAAAAACAATAAATAAATCATTAACATTTCAAATGTGAGTGTTTTGAAGGAAATTTTTGCCAACTTGCCAATACATACAATTACATTTTTGCTGCATCTGAAGGTGAGCTCGGATCCAAACAATGTTTCCATGCTTTTCTCAGCAGGAAGAGCAACAGCAACTACCTGGAAACATACATCCAAAACCATTTTGTGACCCTTAAAAGAAAGTACTATGGCGGTATCATGGTACAGTGATGCTATCAGATGGTAACACCATGGTACTTTGATATATAACTTAATTGATTTCAGTTAAATGAATTTCACTGAGATTGGAGTCTCGTACCCTCTGATCACGGACTATGTGAGCTTTGAGGTAGGCTTGTAACTTATCACGATGGTCTTCGCTGTACAGCCATTTCTTTCTGTCTTCAGGAAGACTGTTAAAAACGTCATCCGTTGGCCAGAACATGGTGAATGGGTAAAAGGGTCGATGCTGCACCACATGCATCAATTCTGCATCCTGTTTGGAAGATGTTTGTAAAAAAAAATTCATATGGTCCAAAAAAGATGGAAGTGCAGCATAAATATTACCTGTAGGAGCTTGCTGAAGATTTTGAAGCCATATTGTTCAGCAGCTGCGGTAATGTTCAACTGCAACATAAATTGAGTTTTACTTTGTGGAATGAAATTTTTATGACTTTTCTGAACTTACAAAATGGTGGACCTTGGTTGAGTTACATACATCAGTGGTGATATCTGCCTTGCCCGTTAGATCGTATGGAAAGAGGACCTTGTCTATGAAATGTATAACTCCATTGGAGCACTCAACATCACTGGTGATGATTTTTGTCTTATCATTGATGTAAACAACACCCTGAGAGACAAAAGCAGACACTTCAGATCAGGGTCAGAAAATAACTTTTCCACTTGGGAAACTGATTTACAAGGGCAGCTTTTATAATCAACTTATTAAATGGATCTGTGTTGTCTTTTATATGTCAAATTATCATATTTCTTCAATTAATCTAATTAATCAGTAATTAATTAGTCAGAATACTACCAACAGTCAGGCTGTTTCCAATAAATTTTAATCAACAAAAAGCCATCTTTACCTTGCAATGTGGCACAGAAGCTGCGTCTGGCATTTTACAGTATGTTTAATTATGTTTTATTCTTTTCTAAGATAGAATAATTGTGTACCAAATTTTGCTTAATTGCAACGTTTAATCGCAATCGAAAAGTTTAATCGCAACATATAATCATTGCAGTTAATAGTGTTCACCGTCTGTTTGATTACATGTAGTTATGTAACTAACTGCTTGATTTTTACTGTACATTTCTGCCATAGTCACCACTAATAATCTACTCCTAAATATAATGTAGAAACTTACATTTTTTTGTAAAGCTGCTTTGCAATGATTTGTATGGTGAAAAGCGCTGTACAAATAAACTTGAATTGAATTGAATTGAATTGAACTGAATTTTTACCCCAGTATCTTGAATTTGGGAGGCATTGTTGTTCATTTTGGTCATCTTTACCTTGCAATGTGGCACAGAAGCTGCGTCTGGCATTTTACAGTATGTTTAATTATGTTTTATTCTTTTCTAAGATATAATAATTGTGTACCAAATTTTGCTTAATTGCAACGTTTAATCGCAATCGAAAAGTTTAAATCGCAACATATAATCATTGCAGTTAATAGTGTTCACCGTCTGTTTGATTACATGTAGTTATGTAACTAACTGCTTGATTTTTACTGTACATTTCTGCCATAGTCACCACTAATAATCTACTCCTAAATATAATGTAGAAACTTACATTTTTTTGTAAAGCTGCTTTGCAATGATTTGTATGGTGAAAAGCGCTGTACAAATAAACTTGAATTGAATTGAATTGAATTGAACTGAATTTTTACCCCAGTATCTTGAATTTGGGAGGCATTGTTGTTCATTTTGGTGGCATTTTTGCCATCGATAAAGAGATAGTTCACCCAAAAATGAAAATTCTGTGCAAGTCAATGGCTAAAGTCAACTGTTTGATTACCAATATTCTTCAAAATATCTTCTTTCGTTCTCAACAAAAGTAAGAACCTGAGGTTTGGAACAACTTGAGGGTGAGTAAATGATAACAGAATTTTCATTTTTGGGTGAACTATCCCTATAATTTCTGATTCTCGTTCAGATAATTATCCAATATTGAAAATATAAAATGCGTTTGAAACTTCAAGGACTCACATCTCTAACACTGAAGCGTAATTTATATCCGCTACTGGTAGCCACTTCTTTAACAGATTTGAGGTCTGATTCGCGCAGTTCTTCACAACTGACAATGTGGTACCGCAGCAGGTCTGAACTGTGACTTGTATTTGTCCACTTTTCAACCTGCAGAGTCTGTCATGACAAGAAATTATATGACAATAGAAAAAGTAAGGAAGTCATCATGAAATTTTCGATTTGTGCAAATGTACATGATTCAATGGTTTATGCTATTTCTAAGAGAAAACTGCCTTCACAATCTTGCAAGCATTACTTTTAAACACAACATTTGAAAAACAAAATTTGTTATGTATTGCCTACTTTTTACAATCCAATTAATACCGATATAATACTTATAATGTTATAATACTTAGGAGTGATTCAGTGCAGCATACCGAAACATTTGCCACATAATCAGCATGAGGAACAAATACAGTGAAAGGGCCTTGACTGTACAGATCTCGGACTCTCATTACCTATAACACACATTATTACTGTTAATATATCTCGATTATATCAAGAAATGAGCATATTGTCTCACAAATTGAAACATGCACTTACACCAATATTTCTCCTCAACCATGCTGCCTCAGGCATACGAAGAAGCTCCTGTAATAAACAATTATACGATTTATTTGAACAGAAGTTGTTGTTTCTCATATTTTGTCAATCATTATTAATTAGCCTAAAATTCATCTTAAATGATACTTACTCTACTAACAGTTCCTGCACACTTAAAACCGTCTCCTTTGTAGCCAATATAGCATGTGCAATTACGTTCCCCATCCCCGAGGTATCTGCAAACAGCATTAATACTGCAGCCGCCATTATTCTGTGATAAAATAAAATAAAAATGTTTTGCATACAAAAATACTTAATATCAGGTGATGATTTAATACAATTATTTGCCGTAATATTGTTTGTGAATTCTGTTACCTTCCGACAAGGATTAACTGCCAGACATCTATGACCTTGAGAAATAAAGCCAGGCTTACATGCGCATGCAACCTGAAACAAATGTAATGTTCAACATCTTAATGTTGACTTTGTAATGTTAACATTTGTTGTTAAGCATGTACTAAAATAAGTGACACAAACCCTGTTTGGTCCAGTTTTCATACATAAAGCATTTTTGTCACATCCTCCATTGTCCACTAAGCAGGCATCCATTTCTGTAATGAAAACACAGTTACACAGCTTTAAACAAGTAAACGCATACAGACAATGCAAAACTGATAATTGAGGCCAATACAGAGCCCTGAGGCACACCCTAAGCACATATCACATAGCACAAAAAAATCTTAATCAAGGCTGATTATAATACTAAACTAAAATCAAAGAAACCATAAAAAGCAGGCTAAGACCAACTGAATAAAAACACCACAAGGGATCAATAAAGAATTTCAATGCTAAATTGACAAATGTTGCACAAATGCATTGAGAGATGATTTAAACATCAAATCTAAAACACAAATTCCATGAATCCACTGGTCCACACTACCCATTTAGATATTAAAGGAAGTGAATCACACATTTACCAAGACACATAACCCCATCACCAATGTAGCCAGCTTTACATGTACAGCTCCTTTCACCAGGAGATGTTTTTGTGCAGTTTGCATTTATGGAACATCCTCCGTTGTTTGTGTTACATGGGTCAAATTCTGTGGAACACAAATCATTCACAATAAGACCAGGAATGTGTATTGGGAAAGTAAACAAGGTGAATTTTGATTTCACTGAGGGAAAAAAAAATGTAATGACAAACTTAGCAAATAACCACAAACAAACCTTTGCAAAATGTCCCGTTACCCTTATAACCAGCTATGCAGGAACAAGTTGGAGGAGCTCCTGAACCTCCCGAGATACAGCTGGAAGAAAAATGTTGCATTATAAACAGTGATGAATGTGTTAAAAAATGTGTCTTATATTTATGTTTTCCATACTTACTTAGCATTGACATCACAAACTCCACCGCAGGCATCATTAACTACCGCTGAAATTGAGAAAAGTTTATGACGTCAAGTGCACGAAGGTGGGAAACACGCTATCTGAAATAAAATAAGTTTGACCTTAATACTGACCAACAGAGCAATTCACTCCCTTCCAACCTTTGAAACAAATGCACTGCCCATTTCCCTCCATACCGTCCAAACATTTGCCATGTTCACAGTGGCATTCTGTCAAATGAAAACCAAGGGTTTGTTGAATAATGCTTCAACAGAATGCCTACGGAAAGACTGTAGAATGGAAAGATTGCTCGTAGATGTTACCAGACTTGCAGTCTTTTCCATATCTCCCAGGTTCACACATCTCGCAGGCCGTTCCGTGGAAGCCCTCATTACAGAGACACTCCCCATTGCCAAACAACCCATCCTTGCATTGACCGTTGTTGGAGCACCAGTTATCCACACTCCCAGGACATTTGGAGCAATCATGCCCAAAGTATCCTGGACAGCAGGAATGGTCCTAAGAAGAAAGTAATCATGAGGTTTGAATCTGAATCAGCTTTGAATCTGAATTTAGAGTAAACCCACTACCAGTACATAATTGCAGGAATTTCTAGCTGTGCAATCTTGATTTCACGCATGTTCAGAGTGCAAGAATGGCTTGCATTTTCACTGTTACCACAAGGGGGCGCTGTAGCAGAGACTAGTATATACTCTTCTTATATAGTTAGTTTTCCTTTTCAGGTCAACGACTGTCAAGACCGAGGAACAGTTCAAAAGATATCTTGAGGAGCAAGTATCAACATGTTTATAGCTACCTGAATAATAAACTGCTTAACAGCAAATTTGTGAGATTTTTTATGAGGCTGTGGATAGAGCTAAGTCAGTTTGAAATCAAGAAGAAATATAGTTAATTTAATGAATACAACTTGATCCAAGTCTGTGAAATTTTCATTGACCAATAGAAGTAAAAATGTCCAAATCTCTGAAGAGTGTCACTTTTGCAAACTCTTGCATTTTAACTCCTAAAAGGGATAGTTTGCCCAAAAATGAAAATTCTGTCATAATTTACTCATCCTCATTTCATTCCAAACCCACAAGACTTTGGTTCATCTTTACAAGAAACTTTTGAAGATATAAAGCAGGGGTGTCCAAACCTGTTCCTGCAGAGTTCAGCTCCAACCCTAATTAAACACACCTGAACCAAATAATCAAGGTCTTCAGACACATTAGAAATTTCCAGGAAAATATGTTGGAGGCTGGTTGGAGCTAAATCTTTAGGACAGTGGCCATGGAAACAGGATTGGACACCCCTGATATAAAGGGTTCATATCTCTTCACAAGGCTTGAATTAAACTCCTTGATATGGTTTCTTTTTATGACGCCTTTGTGGCCTTTTTGGATCTTCAAAGATTTGGTAATCTGGACTTCAGTGGAGGGACAGAATCCTTTCAACAGATTTCATTCCCATTTGAAATCGAAGGATCTGAAGTGGAACTCAAGTCTAAGTGCCCTCAAGTACGTACAACAAGACCGTGCATGTTGGAAAGCATTGGAAAATTAGTTGCATCTGAGTTTGTGTACTTGTTTAGTATGCTTCTGATGTTAAAAAGTAGAAAATGAAGTACCTTTGTTGTTCTCAAGCAGTCCATGTGACAGCCTGGCACACTCACTCTCTTTTTTCCAACTCTTGTCCTGTATTTACAGTTTGACTTCATATTTTGAGGGAACTTTGGTTGTACCTGAAGAAACGAACACAAGGATGCATAAAATTCCTTTCACATAAACGTTGAACTAAAACAACAAAGGACTCCGTCATCTTACAGGTTTGGCATTATAGAGGCATTTAGGTTCAGCGTTACAATCTCCACAGCGACCCTGCAAAGAAAAACTTTCCTTAACGTTGTCCATTATGCCACTTTGAGATTCACCTCATAAAATTCAAATAGAAACTTACAGAAATCTTTAAAAACACATCTTTACTGCAGTGGTTCTTGTGGAGGTCTAAGACACGTGGGATCCCAAACGCAGTGCCATGCCTCGTCTCAGTGAAGCTTCCGTTTATGGGAACGTCATTGGCCATTGTCTGGAGTTTAGGACTAGTTAGTCACGACTAATTTCATCTAAGTGTTGTACAGAATATGAGCAATTGTTGGTTGTGCAATACCTTATTATCAATGTCCACAAAAAACATGATCTGAGTGCCATTTCCCAAAAACGTGTTTTTGAAAAGTCCATTGCCCAAGTGTTCAGGAAAAAGTTGCTCGCCTAGAATTATGTGATATTTTACGATGTCTAGGCTCTGTTGAAAAGAGACACTTTCATCAATTAATTTTATGAGTGAGACTAGAGTGTCTCACTAGAGCAGTAGTCACAAACTTAATTCCTGGAAGGCCACAGCTCTGCAGAGTTTAGCTCCAACCAGCTTGAAAGTTTCTAGTAATTCTGAAGAGCTTGATTAGGTGTTTTTGATTAGGGTTGGAGTTAAACTGTGCAGAGCTGTGGCCCTCCAGGAACTGAGTTTGAGACCAATGCACTAGAGTATGAGTGTCTAGCATAATTTCAAAACGTTCCACTCACCAGTTGTGTCGAGTTTGTTTTTTTCAGGTACTCTTGCATGGCACTGTCATTTGGGACAAAAATGGTATAATCTCTAGTTGGGATATTGTTTTCCAAGTTGTAGAGCTAAAAAAAAAACAGAGACAAATATGTTTATGCAACAAAGTTACTTTGTAACTCTTGTACAGTTCTTGAAAACATTAAGTTACATTTCTAGATCAAACACACCAGCACTGCCTGCCTGAAAAGGCTAAATTCTGGCGTGTTGTTCAGGAACTCCATCAAACCAGGAGGAGGTGGAGGGAAATCAGATAGAGCAGGTCGAAGAACCTGTAGGCAAATTTGTTACAGTAAAAATTTAAAATTTAGAAATGTTTCATATTTTGGATATGAAACATTTGGCCAAACTAGGCCAGAGCATTTTTAGAAGGAAATCAGAGTGTTTCTGGAGAAAAAATTTCAGGCATTGCTAAGAATTTCTAAATGTTTTAGTGTTGCTATGCAGTTGCTAAGGCATTCTACATGTTTTTAATGTAAGTTTTGTTGTTGCTATGCAATTACTAAGGTGTTATACGTGTTCTTATTTAATGTTCACACCAAAAGCCAAAACTGAATATTTACATTGCATTACTCACTCTAGATTACTCGCTAGATGTTTTTCGCGTCACTCTTGCGAATAAAAATAAAAAATAAAAAAAAAGGTCCCATCTCACAGAGCTTTCCCACCCCC
>NW_015634062.1:136795-146546 GCF_001515625.1 Sinocyclocheilus rhinocerous
AGGGTCCCATCTCACAGAGCTTTCCCGCCCCCGACCCCACCCCCTCTCTTTCTCCCACTTTGCTTCCTGTCTAAATACTATCCTATCTTAATAAAAAAAGACAAAAAATAAAATAAAACCTTTAAAAATAAAAAATAATAAAAAAACATTTTCGGATACAACCGGACGCGTCAAACCAGACATGTCAATAAGCTCTTCGATGATTGGCTTGCGTAACAGTGTGTCATGCGAATTTTCTGCTCGAGTTAAAATTTTTTTACTTAAGTGGAAGACGCGATTTAGGCTAATATCATGCATTTCTCGCCAAATGCATCACCCAATTTGAGTATTTCACATCGCCTGGCATGAATTTGTGTTTGTTCACATATTTGCAATGACTTTGTATGTAATCTATTCGCGCTAATAATTAATTTCGCTTTTGGTGTGCACTCACCATTAGAGCATTGCTATGTTGTTGCAATGCAGCTGCTAATGTGTTCTAAATGTGTTTAGGGCTTTGCTTTGTTGTTGCCAGGGGGTTTTGAGTAGTTGCTAGGTCATTGCTATGCCATTTCTTAAGTGTTCTTCATGTTTTTAGGGCATTGCTTTGTAGCTACTAGGGTGTTGCCATGCATTTGCTCAGGTGCTCTAACTGTGATAATGCATTGCTATGCTGTTGCTAGGGTGTTCTATGTGTTTTTGGGGCATGCTCTGTTGTTGCTAGGGTGTTATGTACTAATAAGTGTTCTGTGTGCTTTTAAGGCATTGCTATCAAAGACTTTATATATAGGAAGACTGTGCACTTATATTACTTATGAATGGGAGAAAGTGCAACGCCCAATACGGCGAATAAGCCCCACCTACTAAATGAAAGAGCCAATCGATGATTAGTAACGTCATGACTGCGCATTTTTGGCTGGTATAGCATGAAAAACAAGTTGTTTTTTTTTAATGGTACTTGAACATAAGAAACAAGCTTTATGAGACTGGTGTTTTTTCATTGGTGTTTTCAAAATGTGAAATTTGATCGTAAGCTTCGTGAACCGTTTGAGAATTTGATGTTTCCCCATTCAAAGAGATAGGAGCTGCACTTGCATGCCCGAGAAGCTTTTTAAAGATAGCTGGCGAGTGAAATTACTTGTCTTAAAGGGACTTTATTGCTATGTTATGGCAAAGCAGTTGCTAAAGTGTTCTAAGTGTGTTTGGGGTGTTGCTATGTTGTTGCTAGGGCGTTGCTATGTAGTCTTTAGACATGTCTTGATTCCCTCTGTCATGATCTCCAGCTGGAGAGCCCATGAGCTCCTCTAGAGGGCACTCAATTCTGTACCTTGCCATTCACACAGGACTTTATTTCCCATAATCCTTTACACAGACTCATCAGTTGCATCACCTGTCTCTCATTAAATCTCATCATCAGTTCACAGCTGTCTCACATTAGAAGGACTTTAAAAGTAGCACACACATGCTCTATCTTCGCTGGTGATTGAATGTTTAGCCCTTCCAAGTTTCCTACTTTCCTAGATATTGCCTTTCTCGTGTTTTGACCCTTGGACCTTGTTTTTGATTTATTGCTGCCTGCCATGACCATCGCCTGTCTTTTGCCTGTGCCTCGGATGTTATTGTTTGCTGCTGTTTGACCCTGCCTGTTGTGACTACGCTCTATGAAATAAAGCCTTGCTTTTGGATCCCCAACTCTGTCGTCACGACTCCCTACATTACACTCTCCTTCCATGCAATTCCAACAAATGTTCTCATTTATTGTAAATTAATAATACAAAGTTTAATACTTTAGATTTAAAATAAATAAAAAAAACAGACACAATCTTTGCTTTAAGTTAAATTACCGTGTCAATGATGTGAATGCACCCATTTATTGCCTTGAGGTCTGGAGCGAGGATGGTAGCATTGCCGATCATGAGCTCCTGGGAACATGAGGGTTAACAGGTCACATCAGAGCAGTTAAAGATGACCAGTTTAAGGTGTTAATTAAACCGAGTGGTGGGGTTTGTGTGACCGTTACCCTGCCGTTGCTATTGACCTCCCATTTAGTCTTTCCTAGAGTCTGTACTGTTTTACCAACCAGCTGCTGTAAGTCTTCAGAGGTGTATATCCCATCTAAAAAATGAACTCTAGACAGAAATTGCAAATGAAAAATGCATTTATTAGATTTATTTTTTAAACCTCAGAATTCAGTTCATGATGTCGATCCAAACGCTTACTGCAGAAGGTGAGGAAGCCTGTAATAATCGAACCAAAATGACTCCTCTGAATCGCTGAGGTTTTTGAAAGCAGCTTTAGATGGAACCAAAGCTGTGACTCTGCTGTCGATGTCAATCACTTTGTGCCTCTGCAGATGAACATAGAAATGTTGTATTATATTATTTGTTTACATACTCTCAGTATGTTACTACAACATTATTGTAAATTAATTAATTGACAGTTTACTTGGATAAAGATGAACTTACTAGAAGGAAGCGGTTGAAATTATAAAACTCAGAGTTTCCATCTAGCTCCTAATAATAAAAGCAATAATAAAAAGATGAACAACTTAATACGTTTTGATTTTAAATGCTGATTTTGATCAAAATCAGTTTTTAAGAACAAATCTGTGTATGAGTCCATATGTTATATTCAAAAATTGTGTTTGAAAATTGAAAAATAAGGTATTTTATTTGTGTTTTGACCTTTTATTGTTCATTTAAAAAGAAATATGAATTTTTTTTGTCATTGTCCTTTTTCAATGAACTCTCATTCTAACTGACAGAACTGTATGCCGTTTTTCAGTCAAAACTATTTTGTACGTTTATGGTTTGTGTATGTTGTTCATTTAGTTTGTGTATGTTGTTCATTTGAAATATAATGTATGAAAAATAATGAAAAACAATTATGTATGTTTTAATTAGTTTTGTTATTAGTACTAACTTTTAATAATTTAAATAATGTAAAAAATAAAATGCATATATTGCTATTATTTATTACTACACCATTTTTATGCATTTTTAAAAGCAATGTTGTTAACTAATTTATAACTTTACAATTAAATAAATGCGTCATCTTACCACAAACATGTTTCCGTAACATGTGAGTCCGTCGCCTTCGTATTCATTTCGGCACACGCATTCACGTATTCCTGGGCTCTTTAATTTACATGTGGCCTGAACACATTATCATACTGTTATGCCACATTACACGCTAGCTCTTGCATGTATAAAGGAGTGTTAGCCTTTAAATATAATTTCATCAGCATCCGTATTTTGACAGGTTATTCAGAGATGTACAGATGTATTTAACAGATAAATCTGCAAGCATGAAATACAGACCAGAGAATGGCAGCCTCCGTTATCTGACAAACAGGGGTTGACGACTTTACAGACGACGCCATCTCCCATGTAGCCTTTCTTGCAGCTACATTCATTCTGAACAGAGAAATAGGTTGAACAAAACTCAGTTCTGGGTTTGCAATAGTTGTTTTTCTTTTATACTTAAGTTCAGAGTTCTCAGATTTTTCTATTAAAATTCCTTTGGAGAAAAAAAAAATAGTAAACCTTTTTAAAATTAAACCTTTAAGAAATGAAAATAAAAATTAAACCGTAAAACTGTTCTGTTTTTTATAAATGGTCAATATTATAAACAGTCTATTCATTTTTTTTTTTTTTTTTTTATTATTATTTTTTTATTTTAATTTATTTTTAATTTATTTTTGCTCAAACATGGGATCATTGGTTTGATTCCCAGCAAAATTTACATGCATGAACTAATAAAAATGTATGTCTTCAACACAGCGTGTATATATTCATAAATGTATGCATGTATGTATTGACCAGATGTATTCAAATAAAATCATCTATCAATAGTATAAACGCTGAGGTAGTTGAAAAACTGGCATAACAAAATACGTGTTCGTAAATGAGAAACCGTAACCCAATTTCAAGAAAAACACAACCAGAATTTCCAACAACTAAAATATGCGTTTGTGTCAAATTGACGAAGAGCATAATAAGGCCTAGAGAAGACATGTGTGAACCTCCAAGATGCAAAAGACTTTCAACAGAAGCTCCAGTGATATTTTTTGTGATTTGTCTGTCCTACAGGTTAACTGTATCCTCACAGCTTGTTCAGTATTACCTTTCCTGGTCCAGTGACTGTGCATTCTGCATTTTCATGACATCCACCACGGCTCTCACTCAAGCAGCTATTGATTCCCACACACAAACGTCCATCGCCTGTCCATCCTTCCATACAAACACAGTTCACCTTTCCTGCATCATACATACATCCGGCCTATAAAACAAAAAAGTTAAGCTTAAAATTATTACTTTTATAATTAGAATTATTTAATCTGATCAGATTTCTTTATTCTTATTATGGTTGAAAAACACAGGCCTAGCCAATGCCGGAAATCATTTTCATGTGTCAGTTTGAATCAAAGGAGCGACTTCAAATCACTGCTACTTCTGAATTCTGATGTACTAGTAAAAATTAGGCAGACATCACTTCAGATTTCAGATTTGTACATGTGAGGGCTGAAGGCAAACTGCTGGAAGAGGGAAATAAACATCTGTCTCACATTGACGTCGCAGCCTCCTCTCTGAGGCTGGAGGCAGGGATTGGTTTTAGTGCAGGTGTAACCGTCTCCTTCGTATCCAGGCAGACAAACACACCTATAGCACAATGGACGATAGATCAATAACATGCCAAAGATTGATGGCGATTAACAAGTCAGCACATAAACTGGCATTACTGACATGCTTGCTTCAGTGGGCACTGCAGTAAAAGTACTGGGTTGAAAAAATTAAATTAATAAATGTGCATTGCAGAGTAAAAGTATTGGGTTGTAAAAAAAAAAAAAAAAGCTAAATATTTGCCAAACATTTTGTCTAAACTAAACTAAATAAATAAAATAATAAAAACAAATAAATAAATATTTGCCAAAATGCATGTCCAAAATAAAATAAAAAAGTAATAAAATCAAATAAAATCAAATAATGTGCACTGCAGAGTAAAAGTATTGGGTTGTAAAAAATATAATTTTGTCTAAACTAAATGAATAAAGCAAAAAATAAAAAATATTTGCCAAAAAAAGAAATATTTGCTAAAATTAAAATAAAATACCATTTGCAGTCTACAATGATCTACACATCATGCTCAAGTGACACTAACATGGTTTGATCGTTGTTGTAGACACATTTAGCGTGAATGTGGCAGTGCTCGAGGACACCGTCTGAATTGCAGGGGGTGGGGGTCTGGTCACAAAGCTCCCCTGAAAAGCCCTCCTGACAGGATCCTCTCCTACACACCCCCATACTGCCAGGCCTGTTATCACACACGCCATGGACACAGCGGCAATCTACAGGAGCAAACATAGAGCGCAAGCAGAGGAGAAGGTCACAGACGCTGGTACTGTACTTACGCTTTGGACAAAGAGACAAAAGGAGGTATTATCAAAGTATATAAGGTATATAACTTCACCTTCATCACAGTTCTCTCCATGTTTGTTGGGGTTTGAGCAGAGGTGGCAGCCTACACCCGTAAACGCTGGTTCACATTTACAGGAGCCGTTCCCATTGATGCCGTCAAAACACTACGAACAGACACATGACAAATAATCACCAGAACTTCCAGTCACGACCGTAGTGAGATCATATTTGCATACTTACAGTCCCTTTATCATAACACGGGTGCTGGAAACCCCCAATGCACGGTTTACAGTCTGGCCCATAGAAACCACTGCAACACTGTGGCATCTGAAAACAAGTCACACGTCTCACAAACTTACGTAATCATACAGATTATTGGTTATAAATTGAGTGCATTAGTGCCCGCCCACGTTTTCAGTGGCATTGGTTCCGGAAGCATTTTTGCTATTTATTTTTCCCCAACAGAATTAAAAAGTTACAAACCATGAACCAAGCCAACTATCTATGAGAAGAATCACAACATTACAAACTTTGATTTGAAGCAAAATAAAGGACAAGAAGACAACGGTACAAGACTGCGTATTTAACGGAACTACAATCCCATGAACCACTGTGAATGACATAATCAAATTAAACAATATTGATATATAAAACTACTCATTTAAAGTTGTTGATTATATGAGTAGAAACAATATATTTTGAGTTTATTGCAAAATATTCGTTTATTTACAAGCTCTTGTGGTATGTTTTGTACAGAATCATGGGTAATGTAGTTTTTCATCAATAATTCTGCTGTTAAATGGGATTACTTTAAAAATAAGTTGAAATAATGCAGGTTGATGGCTTCAACTGATGTATATACCATTGATGATCAGCCTTGTTGCATATAGTAGATCTGTCTTGAAAGGTTTATAAGTTATCGTTAAAAAACTATTTACCTATGTAGAAAACGAATGGAGTCTTTACAATTTTACAACAATTGCAGACATTTATGGAAGGGTTGTGTTTGTATGTGGAATCTGAGATCTTGTTTTCATACCCTCTCAGTAATGTTGCAGTATTTGGCACAACCTTCCTCGAATAAAGAATACGACCATCGGCGATCAGGAATTGGTTCGCAGCCTCTCAAATGATCTCCCTAGGTGAAAAAAGCCCAGATCCTTGTTTTCATACCCTCTCAGTAATGTTGCAGTATTTGGCACAACCTTGCTCGAATAAAGAATACGACCATCGGCGATCAGGAATTGGTTCGCAGCCTCTCAAATGATCTCCCTAGGTGAAAAAAGCCCAGATGCAGTGTTCGCGTCAATAAATTATGCAGCTCTGCTGTAAACAGTGCTGATGTTTAGATTTTCTTCATTGGTTGTTGTAATTTTGAAAATACATTCTTTTAAAATGTCTTTTAATAAGTACATATTGATTATAAATGTGTTAATTGCTTAAATAATTCAAAAAACATCAAATACCAGATTAACACTTCCAGGCGGACATTGTGTCTCATGGAGATGGCTGCATCGGACACAGGTACCCTATGAAAAGAAGCAACATTTTTCACAGAATTCATAGAAAATCTTGTTGCACAGATGTTTTATTATCCATAAAATTATGTTAAATAGAATTATGGTGCTGAATATTTGTTTTGCTAGCAACAACTATGTGTAGTCACGCATAAAAAGGCACCTACAAAAGAGATCCTGCTCCCATTAATGTCACACCGATGGGGCATTATGGGAACTATAGAGGAAGGTACAAGAACTCCATCAATTAGGTGAATGATTCCATTAGATGCGGCAATGTCTTTCGTTTCGAGAGGTATTCCTTTATCGCCCAGTAAGACTCTTCCCTGTGGATTGATTGAGAGAGCGTAAAACCAACAGTTCCGTCATTTTCCGATTTCCCATTATTACAATGTCACTAAGTCACCAAATTTTTCATTTAAAAACAGAATGAGGCCCAACACATTTGTACCAAATTTCATAAAAATTGCTCATTCTCATCAGGAGTTACAGCCAATGCAATCACAAAAGCACATTCACTTACATCCTCCGAGGCATTGATCCTTAAGATCTCATTGGCCATTGTTGTAATCTCAGACATGCTAGCAAGCTGGTCCACAGTAACCTAAGGCAAAGATATTTGACATGATGTATGTTATCCATTTCACAACTATGAAACTGGGCCAAAAATTTCACCAAATGTGCTCTTTTAAGACTAGTTTAAAAACACAAACATACATTTAATATTATTTTAAAACTCACTGATCCAAAGATTATACTAAATTTTGCACTTACATCCTAGATTAAAGATTTTAAAGATTTTAATTAATGTCTGTTAGCTTTGTCTGTTACCGTGTATTGCTAAACACTGACAAATACAGCTACCTTTTGAAAAAGCGGTTGGAAAATGGTCCAAAAGTATTGCTGTCTAAATGCTAACTCCATTCTTGCGAAAAAAATCTTATGAAATTGTACGCTGAGCAGCAAATTAGCAGCAAATGCTAATTTCGCAAGAGCTTCACAGAATGAGTTTTACCATCTAGATATGACTTAAACATTTGCCACAATAACACAAATAAACTCGTAGGCATACACATTTTTGTCCAATCAAATGCTCTCTAGAATAGGAATGTCCCTACTTTTAATATAACCTGCAAATGACTAGCATTAGCATGTAGCATATCATAGCTTTGGAGGTGTGACGAAAAGCAAATATGTGCTTCCCCAACTTCCAATTTCAAGAAAATTGCATTCGTCAAACCATTTCATGGGAAGCAACGTTCATAAATGCCTCATTTTAAAGTCAAATTAACTGTGGGAAATGATTTTGTATGTCAAAGGAGACTTACAGCAGCCAGGGAGAACATATGGTGTTTCAGAAGCATCTGAAGCTTTGGTTTGGCCTTTAAAACAAAGAGATGAAAGATCAGTGTGTGTTATATGAACAAATATATGAATTTCCTAAAGATTTGATTAAAACACTGAGTAAATATTTGTTCTGAATCATTTGTTTATACAAATCCAACTTCATTTGAGGCAGAAAGCATATAATGGCAGCTCACTTCATTCACCATGTACATAAGACTTCCATCTCTGGATTTGTCTATGGCTGTGTTGGTTGGAACAAACACTGTAAGTGGACCTGAACCTCTGACAGGCAACAGGGCTCCACAATTCTGCAGCAGAAAGAGAATTTTTTTTCTCAATGCTTGGGTTCAGCTGAGAAATGCAGAAAAGGAGCACGAGAGGAGATCACTCACATCAACCAGAGACAGGAATCGATTGAACCTGTCATCCTCTCTGAAAATCTCCCCGATGGTCTTTGAGGAGAACTTGAGACATTAGAACATCTACATTAGAGGGTGTTGAGGTTGGTGCTGTGTGTCATTCATCAGATATTATTAGATCAGCTGCTTGTGAAACAGGTTGAACGGCTTTACCTCCATGTTGTTGTTTGAAGACCCGATATGAGCAAGAGTAAAGGGCTTGTCAATAATATGAATTATTCCGTTGGATGCTGGGATATCGCTCTCAAGTATAGTAAACAATACGTCTGGATCCCTCATCAGGATAAAGTGCTGCAGACACACGCACAAATCAATGGATGAATACATAAATAGATCAGACAGAAAAATAGACTGATGAGAGAATGATGGATAGAACAATAGACAGTATGATAGATAAAACGATAGAAAGAACAACAGACCCACAGACAGAACGACAGCATTTTAGATAACACAATAGAAAGAACGATACATTGTAAAATAGAACAATGTATAGTATGATAGAGAGAGACAAACTGATAGAATGATAAATAGTATAATACGATACATAGACAAAAAATTGGAAGACAGTACTGTAGACAGAACAATATAAAGAATGATAGAAGATGAACAGATTGACAGACGGAACAATAGAAGGATAGAACGATATAAAGAATGAAAAAAAAATATTTCTAAACAGTACGATGGGCAGAGCGATCGATAGAACGTTAAAACTATAGAATGATAGAACGAATGATAGAATAACAGGGATACATCGAAATTAAAATTCTGGGCCGAAACCAAAAATTCTGGATGCACTTGGCCAAAAACTGAAACCGAAAATGCTTTGTAATGATTATTTATTATTTTATTAAATAATATAAAGTAATTTTGTAAGACTTTTTAAATGTAACTAAATTTTAATGATACTGAATTTAATAAACACAAGCCAATAAAATAACCACACTTTTACTGAAAGTAACACAATAAAACTGGACAGAATTTATATTAATATTGGTAACACTTTACAATAAGGTTCATTAGTTAACTACTTTAGTTAATGAACTAAGAATGAACAATAGTTCTTCAGCATTTA
>NW_015634062.1:149552-164425 GCF_001515625.1 Sinocyclocheilus rhinocerous
GTTCATTGTTCGTTCATGTTAGTTAATACATTAACTAACATTAACTAATGGAACCTTATTGTAAAGTGTTACCTTAATATTAAATATCAATATATTATTTTTATTCACTTCTATGTAACAGAATCAGATATTATATATAAGTTTGTTTGTTTCTGACTAATTATCCAAATAATGTATAGTCCTACAAAGCTATTATTATCAGAGCATGTGAGCAGAGCATAGCGCCACTGAAGGTAGCATCATTTTACCAGCGTTGCCAGCTGTACTAGCCTACACCACGTTACAGCACACAGTAGCGCTACTGCAAACAGGAACAAGTATACTGCATAGAAATTTCCTGTCAGCGTGTTATTTGAGCGGACTTTGCTCTTCCGGTGAGCATGAGCGGTACACGAGCGGAATATTGAGCAGAGGTCAAACCGCGCAGTGATGAGGAGAGTGAAACCTGCGCGCTGAACACTGCCGCGCAATATATATTATTATATGTAGCCTATATTTTCAGCCAAAAACCGAAAATGCCATTTTCGGCCGATAATTTTCGGCTGCCGAAAATTCGGTGCATCCCTATAGAATGCTATATATAATGATAAAACAATAGATAGACTGATATAAAGAACAACAGAAAGAATGGTAGACAATGCAATAGAACGACAGATAGAATGTTATATAAAGAATGATAGAATGATAGACAGTGTGATAGACAGAACAAAAGATTGATTGATGTAGAATGACAGAATATTAGTACAATAGAAAGAATGATAGATAGTATGATATAACGATTGATAGAATGATAGAACAATAGATAGAACAATGTAAAGGATGACAGATGGAATGTTAAAACAGTAGACAATCACAGAACGATAAATAGAATGATAGAATGATAGGTGGAATGGTAGATACAATGATAGACAGCACAACAAAGAGAATGACAGATAGTATGACAGAGCGATAGACAGCAGGATAAAATGACTGATGCAGAATTGTAGTATGATAGATAGAATGATAGATAGAATGATAGACATAATTATAGAATGATATAAAGAATGATAGATAGATAGATAGATGGATAGATGGATGGATGGATGAACACCTTTTTTGTTTTGAATCTGATCTTTTCTCCTCCGTACATCCACATGTCTTTTCCCTCCAGATCAGTGTAGAGTTTTTGTCCGAGGATGAGGTGATTTTTGCACACTGCGTTCAGGACGCTGCTCGAGGATTTTCCTGCAAGCGTCTGAAGAACACAGCATACGTAAACATCTGCTCGCAATAAACAGGAAGTTGTCACACAAAAAAACAGGAAACATTATGAGGACGTGAAACACAAACTGCCAGGCCACTGTTTGGGTGTTTTTCAGTCTGCTTCAACCCACTTGGAAAGGATTCTGTCCCGCGGGAATGAACGCAGTGAACGGGCCGTGCTGGCTGAGTGTGAACTCACACGCTTGCTCTGAAAAACACAACACACTGTCAGTGCTGGCTGCTTTCAAACTGATAAAACAAACTCAATTGTTCACTCAATGTAGGATGAGAAAAAAAGAGCGGGAAAGCAGGTCTGGTGATCTCTGCGGACCCACCAAAGAACCGAACGCTTCCAGTGAGGTTTCCTGCCTGACTGCCCTCTCTGTCCAGCTCCAGAACTCTTTCCATCAGGTTACCATAGCAACGTCTGCCATCGCCGATCTGCTGAGCATTGCAGCGGCAGCTGAAAGAATGAAACGTCTCAGTTTATACCCCTGGCCTTCTGTGAGCATCTGAGCAAAACATCTAAGCTATTCATGACGCAACAGAATCTCTCATTACTGATCTCTTTACAAGGTCATCCCTTATGAAAATTAGCCATGGTTTTACTACAAATAAAACCAAAGAAACCATGGTTACTATAGTAAAACCAAATTAACCATGGTTTTGCTACACTAACCATAGTTTAACCATGGTATTTGTAGTAAAACTGTGGTTATACAAATGGTAATCAATATGCCAAAAAAATCATGGTTACTGCACTTTCTATAATAAAACCATGGTTAATTTTCATAAGGGAATTGTTTGTTTTTCTACCAATAATATAATCAGCACAATTCAGTATATTACTACACAGATGTGTGTTAAAGATGCCATACATGAATGTTTCTTCCAAGGGAGAGCCATTGAGTAGTTAATGCAACGTCTACATAACATTTTCATAATGTTCAGGGAAGTGTTGTTCAGTTTTTCAGGTTTAAGAAACTTCCCTTAAGAAGAAGTTCAATTAAAAACATGCATTTTTAATATTTAGTAGCCTACTTAAAAGGCAAAAAAACCCATATAAATTGTGTTTTTTGCTCACTACTGCCACATTTTCCCCTTATAGACAAACATAGGTGGGCATCTTTAATTGTCTTTAATTTTAAATTTTTAAAAGACATTTTTGCATTGCAACATTATTCAAAATTACAATTAAACACATTTTTTTCTTCTATATTCTTTTCCTTTTATATTAGCGTAATGCATCCATATGTGTGAATAATTAAAAAGTGGTACAACAAACAATCCCATGCTGTTTAAATACTTTAAATATAAAAAAAAAAAAATGCATTTCAAATTACAGTAATGAAATTTAGATTTATCTGCATTATGGTGATTAGAATTTAGTGGGAAATGTGCTTAATTCTAATGAAAATTTTTACAATGCATACAAAATTAATAAACAAATTAATCTTAATTTATGCTGATTTATATTTAAACCAATTCCAAAAATTGCAATGTTCTAAAAAATAAGCTTCATTTTCATTAAACTAAATATAATTTCTTAAATTTGAAGAAAAATAATCCTATTTCAGGACCATTTTTGGATTGCAGCCTTGACAAAAAACTCACAATTTTCCTCTAAATTATTTTGCTTTTAACATTACTGTAATGCATCCAGATGTTTAAATAATTATCTTGAGACTGTAATTACTTTAATACAATTAATTTGTATTAATACAATTCAGCATTAATTTACAATATAAAACATTTAAAATGTCCTTTGACAGATGGAGAAAACAAAAACAGAGAAGATCCTAAATATTTAAGAAAATATTTGACGCTAAAGAGCATTTCATGGTACTTTTCATGCAGTTAAAAAAATATAATAAAGCTTATTTAATTATTTAAAGACAATGCAGGAGGAAAAGTGTGGGGAAAAAATTGTTTAAATATCATTAAAAATTAGAAAATTTAAATGGTCCAAAATATGAATAATTTTCAATATTCTTATTGTTGGGGGTGAAATGTGACCTAGATGGACTTGGACAGGTTTTGTAAGATTCTCTCAGTCATTACAGTGGTGGTGTTGAAGGAAGTGAAAGTTGCCTTTGTCATGTTATCATGAGGGAAGCACCGGGACAGACCTGGGCGTGCCGTCTGAGTTGGTCTCGCAGCGGGCGCTGATGTGGCATGAACCCGGTGCGCAGGCCGATTTTTGTGTACAGCCCTTCGACGGGTCGGACGATTCCATTCCAGGCAAACACACACATTTCGACTGGAGAGAAACACACACAAAACTCATATAACAATTATGCATTGAATTCAACATTAGTTTCAGACTCTATCCCACAGTGCACTGCTCACCTTCCCTGGGCTTGTGAATTCACAGACAGTGGACTCTACAGGACAGCCCCCATTATTATTGTCGCAGGGGTTGATGGGAAGGCAGTGTTGGCCGTCTCCCTTGAATCCCTCTTCACACTCACACTGAAACTTCCCACCGCTAAATGAACACTTCGCGTTAGCATCGCAAATTCCTTGCGAACACACGCCTGGAACAGGATAGAATCAGATGATGGATAGGAACTAGCCTCTAAAATGGTTGAGAAACTTAAAGTCAAAACACTACAGGAAAAAGCTTTGTTTTCAATTTTGAGATTTTGGGTTATTTGGCTTTTCATAACATGTTGTGGAAAGAAAACATCCCAAAAAAATACTTTTGAGTGTTTATTTTATTGCAGTTTATCTATTTGTGTCTGTTACAGTACATATATTAAAAGACGTTTTATCTAAAAAAGTTTTTCCTCCACTTCAGTAGCACCTACATACACCAAAACTTACAGTTTTATTCCCATCTATATTCTGAAGGATTTTACTGTGGGGTTTGTTCATATATCATTCGTTTGGTTTTATGCAACATTTTATTCCTAAAAACATGGTTAAAATGTATATTTTCTGGCTGTCGACAGTATCTTCTGATTTATGGAGTGATAAAAAGAGATATCCAAAATCCCCTCAGTAAAAAGCTTTAACTCTAATATGTCAATACAATTAAACATCTATTTTGAATCTGGCTTTATCCAGTGTTCTGGAAAATGTAAGCAAATATTTAATTAAACATAAACATAGCATTTCAGAGAACTTGAAAGATAAAAAAATGCTTGAAATTTTTAATGTCATCAATCGGCTGGGGAAATATGGTACTATCTATCTTTTTTACCCTATTCACCTGGGGCGTCCTGCCTTAAAATTAGTGGAATATTAACCTACATTTTCAAAACATGACACAAAACAAACATATAATGTAATATTTAACATGTCATTAAACATTAGAAGTACCTATACATGCATTTCCAGTCTTCTTGTATCCAGGAAGACATTCGCACACAGCGTTTGTGTTGTCTCCCTTACAGTACGAATAGGCCGGGCAGTTTGAGCAAGATGAAGAAACTGCACAGGAAACAATAAGTATGATTTAACAAAATCAGCATGATGATATTTACTGGGAATAACTGGACCGTGGGTAGATAAGCTTACAGAAATAGTCCCTAATTTACCTTTATCACACTTTGGTCCTGAAAATGGCGGCTGACAGTGACATTCGCCATCTCCGTCTGGTCCGGAGTTACACTTTCCTTGCACACAGCTGCACTCTACAATAGTTTTACAATTAAACAATTTTATCTCCAAACATGGTGATTATTAGCTTGTGATATCAGAAATCACTACAAATAACAGACCTGAACGGCAGTGGTCTCCATAGGCGTTCTCTTTCAAACATTTCTGGCATGCAAAACCTGTATATCCCTCCTGAAAAATTGTTTATTATGATTATTATTAGTAGTAGTAGTAGTAGTAGTAGTAGTACAGATAGTATTAGATACAAATGTCATTGAATAAAGCTTATTTAAATAAATGAATGACCATATATTTCATTAAAAAAATTTTTTTAATTAACATAAAATTAAAGTAAAAGAACAGATTATATATTTATTTATTTGTTTGTTTATTATTATTATTTTTAATTGTGATATTACTGGCCCCAACAAGGCTTAAATAAATAATAGATTAAAAAATTGTGAAATCAAAAACCACAAAATTTTGCAGAATTAAAAATGTATTTATTTTATATCACTTTAATTAAACTTTCATAAATATGCATCTATTTCAACAAAAATGTTTGAATTAACATAATATGTAGAAATATATAACTCAGTCTAATTTACATTATTAGTATTATCTATTTATTACTTATTATTTATTTATTTATTTATTTTGTGTTATTACTTGCAAAAACAAGGCAAATGAATGAATGAATAAATCAAACAAATAAATAAATGTGCATCTATATTGACAACAAAACAAAAAAATCTATTTACTTTAAAAATATTTTAAAGTTTACTTTCAGTAAAAGAAGGTAAATCATACACACTTACATTACAAACACAGGTGCCATTTCCAGAGTCACATGTACCATAACCATTACACATCTTTCCGGACCAGCTAGGGCAAGCTGGAAAAACATACAGAAGTTATTAGAAAATGTATCATTTAGTAGATACTTTCTTACCTAAAGCAATGTACATTTGAAGCAGCAATCTTTGGGTTTCCTGTTCAGACATTTAACCATATAACTATACTTAACTGAAGTTCAGAAGAAACTGATGGTCTGAAAAATGTTAGGACAATTACATCTTATAGATTTTAATGTATTTTAAATTTCTTATTAATTTGTCATAATAAATTATATTTCATATCCTCCTGAGACCCAGGGAACAAAAGTTTTGTGAATTTAGTATTTTTTTCATGTAATTACATTGTTTAGAGCATGAGAATTTTTTTTTTTTAAATAACAAATTTTATTCATATTTTATGCTATGTCCATATGTAAAATGTAAAATGCTATGTAAAATGGCCATAAGAGGGTTTTCCCATTGTACACAATGTAGGCCTATCTATTCACTGTATCTAATTTGCATCTTAATGTGTTCTTGGGCAACATTTAATGAAAAAAATAAGTGTAATAATGGGAGTAATAATTGGCTAGGTTTTTACAATAATATCTAATATTTCATAGGAATATTGAAATATAATTTATTTCCCTATTCATTTATTGTGTCTCCTAAAATGCGTAATAAACATGCTTTTAGTCCCGGTGTCCTCTACAGTGGACATGTATGAAATCGATGAACCGTTTCGTAACAGAAATTCATATTTTGATTTGAAACCCCATAATATTTTCCTGAGATATTGATTTATGACAAACAGTTTTAAAAATTGTCAGATTTAAATGTTAATTACAAAATATTATCTTATTTCCATAAGGCTGATGATACACAGGGCAAATTTTTGAGCAATTTTGCCAGGCAACTTTTTTTGAGCAAAGTTGCTTGGGCACTATCCCATTGAGAATGGGTAACAAATTTCTATCTGGATAATTTAGATCAGTCGTTGGCCCGCCCGTTGACAGCAACATTCCCCAAAGTTCCCTGGCAACATTGCTCAAAAAGTTGCCCCGTGTATCATCAGCCTAAGAGTGTTACATTTGATCACTAAATTAATCTCAGCCATTTTTAAAAACCAAGGAGAGGGAGTGGGTCATGGTAAAACTTCCAAACATTTGGTATCTCTGAAAAGCCCTGAATGCTCTGTACAGGACTTTCAGACTTAAAACTGTGGCATGTATATATTCTCAGAGAAATTCACAAAAATATACTGTCCACTAAAGAGGACAAAAGTTTATTCCTGGCCCCAGGAGGATATAAAGCGATGACTTATTAAAATTAGTGCTGTCAAATGATTAATCGCGATTAATCACATCCAAAATAAAAAAAAATGTTTACATAATATATGCATGTGTTTATTATGTA
This sequence comes from Sinocyclocheilus rhinocerous, assembly GCF_001515625.1. Classification (NCBI taxonomy): domain Eukaryota; kingdom Metazoa; phylum Chordata; class Actinopteri; order Cypriniformes; family Cyprinidae; genus Sinocyclocheilus; species Sinocyclocheilus rhinocerous. The sequence goes on from NW_015634062.1 coordinate 156,650, forward strand.
TATATAAATACACACACATTCAATATATATTTTGAAAATACTTACATGTATACATTTATATTATTATATTTTACATTATATATAAATATATTTAATATATAAGCATAACATATTTTTCTTGAATATATACATGCATCTGTTTGTATTTATATATACATAATAAATATACACAATACACACTCATTTATTATTTTATTGATTTTGGAACTTTTTTAATCGTTTGACAGCACTAATTAAAATCTGAAGTGCAGAAACACTTTTTAGGTCATGGTAACTCACGCAAGCACAGGGGCCCCCAGAAGCCAGGACAGCAGTGCTGGACTGTCGTAACGCCCTGACAGCTATGAGAGCACCCTGACAGCTCTACTTGACGACTACCGATCTCCACTATGTATCTGAAACCACACAGAACACATTAGACACAAACGTTCTGAGCGAACAGAAAGGAAAAGCCTGGATAATCACACACCTGCAGATATCGGGGTTCTGGGTGATCTTCCTGAACCCTCGCGGGCAAACGACGGCGGCGGAAACGGCGCAGGATGTGCAGGGAGTCCTGTGAAGGACTGTAACGGGCGCATCGCAGCGATTAGAAACGGCCTGGAACGACATAAAAACAAAAGGTGGCTCGAGAACAAGCATGTCATATCGCTACTGTGCACAATTCACGTAAACCAAAATCATTGATGTATTAAAAACGTAAGCGAAGAACTATTCTTTAAACGCGAATGTACTCTGTGGTAAAGTAGCCTACCATTTTTAGTGACGAGTTCAAATGTTTATGCCATAGTATAATACTTCATGACATTAAAATATCACGGTATTGTCATGGTACACGTCCAAAAACGAGATAATATCATATTCATATACCATATATAAGTAAGCTACCATGTATTTTGGGCATGTACCATGAGAGTACAATACATGCACTTAAGTGAAGTACCATAGGCTACTAATTACCATTGGTTGTATCTAAAAACCTTGGTATATTCATAGTATAAATCAAAGTATCATCTGATTTCAGCTATGTACCATGGTGACACCTCTTTTCGTAAGGCATTTGAATAGCATTTCAAAGAAAACCACTGTATAACCTAGTACATGTCCAAATAGTATATTAAAAATTATACCACTATTACAAAAACATTCCATGGTTGGCCAGTACCATGGTTCAGCAATCAGTTACAAAAAAAATACCAAAAATTATGCATGGGACTAAGAAAATTTCGATTTGTTTTGGGCATGTACTATAGTGCAACATTGTATTCATGGGAGTACCATGTAAATACCATTATAATTTGTACTACCAAAGTCCGAATACAAACATATCATAGTATTTTTTAAAGTGCATATTTATATGGTATAGTATTTACATGGCCCTTAAATAAACACCACCGTGCATGTACAAAAATATTTTAATAAATCATTTAAATACTGACTTAAAGATGTAAACAACCTCTTTTCATGCAACTTTCCTGAATGTATCTGTCATACTATCTATCGTAGTAAATAACTATAGTATAAATCAAAGTACCATTGTATTACCATCTGATATCAGCAATGTACCATGGTACCACCACTTTTTGCTAGGTATTTACATATTATACAATGCTATTACCATAGTGCATGTCCAAAAAAGTATTACTATTAATTAAAAAAATTATACCACACTTACAAAAGTGTTATGGGTCAGTACCATGGTCCAGTGATCAATCACTAAAAAAATACTAAAAAGTAGACATGATACCATGGAAGTATCGATTTGTTTTGGACACTATGGCAGTACTTGTATTGGCGTATTACTATTAATTAAAAAAATTATACCACACTTACAAAAGTGTTATGGGTCAGTACCATGGTCCAGTGATCAATCACTAAAAAATACTAAAAAGTAGACATGGTACCATGGAAGTATCGATTTGTTTTGGACACTATGGCAGTACTTGTATTGGCAATACCATAGTACTTTTTAGTCCATATTCACATAGTATAGTATTTACATGGTCTTTCAATGAATACATTGGTATTACCACGGTACATGTCCAAAAAAAACTTTTAACAAATCATGTAAAAAGTTACCTAAACACGTAAGCAACCGCTTTTCATGCAACTTACCTGAATGTGTGAAGTCCACAGTACCATGAGTCCCAAAATGTGAAGATAAGACATGTCTGCTTCCCCAAAGCCAGTAAAAAATCCTGAAAAGTTGTCAGATAAACATGCAACACAAACAGAACTGCCTCTCCTGAGACCGGCCACTATCTCCAGTCACTGGACACAACAGGACGGCTCGATTTCTAACATCTCCAGAAAAACCTCTTCAGATCTTCTCACTCATGTACTTTCAAGGATTTGCATGTTGAACAGCTTGACACTGAGCGAGAGAGGTTTGATGTGACCACACAGTGGCTTCAAGCAAGAGAAAGGGTGAGAAAAACATATTTTCCTGACAGGAAAATCACCGGATTTCCTCTACCGCATCGCCTCAGTGATGGTTTGGGAAGTTCATGTTTGTCAGCTGACAAGATTGCAGGTTTCAGCAGAATTTGAAAATGGCACACTGAGAATTAGCACTTTTTTTTCATTTCACAGGGTCACATAAATAGCAAGTGCCAGTAGCACTAGGGTTAGAGTTGAGGTTGACTTCTTATTAAAAGTGAGAAACTTGTGAAAAAACAAGATATTTAAACAGTGACATTCACACATTTAGTAGCACATTTATCTAAAATATTTTATCAGTTGGCTTTTTCTGTGGGAATCGAACCCATTACCTTGAAGTCGTTAACATCATTTGAGCTACAGGAATGATAAAATGAAGTTTGAACAATCCTAAACTTTTATATCTCCTTTTTACCTTGAAGAAAAGTGTTCTTTGTACAATTTCATTTTTAATGCAGTTGTTGAAAAAAAACAACAACAAACAAATGTAATTTGAATGGCTAAATTCAGTTAGATTACAGTAGATAGAAATTGGAAAGCAGACATTCTATAGGGGAAAAAAACAGCAGCGTTCACCCTGCAGCACTGCTGTGTCATCAGTTTGAGACTTTGAGAGTTCCTGCTATTGTGTCTGTCTGCTGAATAGTGATACTATTGACAGAGATTTAAAAAAAAAAAATTGCTTTAAAAGAACAAAATTATTAGGGCACCAGGTTTAAAATGGTCATTATTCTTATATTGCTTTTTGTTATTACTATTTAGTTAACTGTTATTTGTGCCACATAATAATTTGGGATGTTTGCTAAATATTAAACTCATTTTGTATCAACTTGTCCTGACATAAAATGGTTTAGCTTTTTTACTTTTCTAAATGATTGTACTCATTAATGGCAAATGATAAAATAGGCAGAAAGAGGGACTCAGGCCATATCTAGAGACCAGAATATTACAGAGTCTTGGGTTTGAGCTCTGTCGGTATGCAACCACCCAGAACACCTTAGCAAATTCATAATAATGCACTAAAAACAGTCATAACACCTTAGCAATTGGTAGAAATGTACTAAAAACTACCGAGAACACATTTGCAACCACATAGCAACACCCCGGCAACCACCTACAACACCTTAGCAACAGCATAGCAACACCCTAGTAACTGCATAACAGTGCACTAAAATTGTTCAGAATACACTGGAAACCAGCTAAAAAGCCTGGCACCAGCTTAGCAAAGCATGAAAAGTCACTCATAGCAAGTAACACCCTAGGAACCGCATAACGATGCGCTAAAAACCAATCCAAACACTCCAGAAGATCCTAGAACATTACCATAGCAACCACCCACAACCACTTCAATCACATTGCAACACATTAACAACTTATCAATTACTTAGCAGTACATGAAATAACACACAGCCTTAGCAACCGCATAGCAAAATCATAGTAAACACATTGCAAATACCTAAAAACACGCAGAACACCCTGGCAACCACCTCCAATGTGTTATCAGCTGCATAACAATGCACAGAGCACCTTAACAACCATAAAGCACTGCCCTGGCAACCACCCACCCACAGCACCCCAGCAACATGTTAAAAGCAACTTAGCAACCATGTAAAAACCTCTAGCAACTGCACAGCAGTTCACATAAACACTTCGAATGCTCCAGCAGAACAATACCATAGCAACAACGCACAACACCTTAGCAGCAGCACTGGCGTTGCATGAAAAAACACTCTGAGTAGCCTAGTAACCACAATGTACAAAAAACAATCAGGACACCCTGGAAACCACAAAACACCTTAGCAACAATAAAGCACTGCTCTGGCAACCGCTTTCCAACAGCACCCCTATAACGTGCTAAAAGCCACTTAAAGCTCATTAACAACTACATAACAACAACCTGGCAACCACATTAAAATGCCTAGCAATGCACTTAAACCACTCTTTTTTTTAAAGATTTGTTTTTGACGTTTTTGAGAGAGGAGGCGGGATCGGAAATGGTCCACGAGCCCGGATTCGAACTCAGGACGCACGTAGCGCAACCATATATATGTATAGCAACAGTAACTAAGGAGGGCGGGTTTTTGCGAAGAGTCAATTGCGAGTTTATATTTCACAGTTCTGAGAAAAGAAGTCAGAATTCCAAGATATAAACCCACAACTGTGAAAAGAAGTCAGAATTGCAAATTTATCACGCAATTCTGAGAAAAAAGTAAGAACTGCGAATTTATTCATTTTTCAGAATTATGAGTTTATATCTCACAATTCTGAAAAAAATGTCCTGCAATTCTGACTTTATAACTCACAATTTCAAGTTTATATCTTGCAATTCTGACTTTTAAACTTTCAACTACGAGTTTATATCACACAAGAAAAAGTCATAATTATGAGATAAAACGTCACACCTCTAGCAGAGTGCTTCAAAGCTAATGCTACAAAGACAATGGCCAGTATTTTAAAACTGAAAATTTCCCAGAAACAAAGCATTGAGTGAATCCAGCATGACCTTCACCCAGGCCAGAGTTTGCCTACCAAGAAATAGCAGGAAGTGAAGGGGTCAGACTGACAATGCCAGCGCTGGACACATTAATTCAGCAGCACAGAGCAAATGTTTCCTGCCCTTTTTCACTTTTGTGTGACACGCAGTGTTTTAAATTACAGTGCTGAAAAATACCAGCTTCGTCGGTTTCCCCAAAGCACTGTTTTTTTGCGTGACCCCGTGTGCGTGTTCGTAAGCGATCTGCTAGTGGTCAATCAGACCGTCAATGTTTCAGCAACAGGCCCCGTGCACACTGGGTTTCAAAGCAGGATCTAATATTGCTGACTCTCTGTCTTCGAGGGAACAACATGGGCTGGAGATTGAAGAAGAGGTTTTTTTTTTTTTTCCCGGTTTGCTCAACTAGGCCTTTGGTTGGTCACGCAACACTTTAGTGTTTGTTTGTCCAAATCTTTCTGTTAATTACACAGCTAGCATTAAAGATATGAATTTAGTTACAGGCAGATTTACCTAGCATTTTAAAGATTTTATTAATTGAATTAATTGAAAAATAAACTAAAACAAAAACATAAAACCAATAAAAAATATGAAATATATTGTAATAGTAATAATATTATATTAATATAATATAAATATATTAAAATAAATGAACAAATTAATATTAAAAATCCATAAAACATAAATATTTACATTTTACATTTAGACATTTAGCAGACGCTTTTATCCAAAGCGACTTACAAATGAGGACAATGGAAGCAATCAAAATCAACAAAAGAGCAATAATATGCAAGTGCTATAAAAAGTCTCAGTTAGCTTAACGCAGTAACTTACACGTAGCAAGTTTTTTTTTTAAATCATATTATACATAAAAAGAGAACAGATAGAATAGAAAAAGAATAGAGCAAGCTAGTGTTAGAGGCCTTTTTTTATTTTGTTAATTGTAAAATAAATTAAAAGAAAACAAATAGATAGAATACAAAAAGATTAGAGAAGCAAGTGTTAGTTTATATATGAATACATATTTATATTTAGTGTCATAAATGAACATATTCATTCATTGAACTTATAATCAGCACTGTCACATCAAAAAGAAGAAATAATAAACAAACAAACAAAAATACACATAAAAAGTTAAGTACTCTTTGCAGTGGCGGCGCTAGGGCGGGGCTTGATGGGGCTATAGCCCCATCAGAAACTTGCTTAGCCCCCCCCCCCCTTTTGAACCAAAGCACTGCAACACCCGCTGAGTACAACGATAGAGCTTGAAAGATCAAAGACAATTTTTAATATTACTCCGACTGGATTCGTCTGAAAGAAGAAAGTCATATACACCTAGGATGCATCGGGGGTGAGTAAAAAACAGCCTAATTTTCATTTTCGGATGAACTAACCCTTTAAGACTCAATGCTACTACTGCTAATAAATATTAATAAATCTTTATTTTTAAAGGAATAATCACATCTGTTTTCTTTTTAATTTTAACAGTAAACCTCTGTTGTGCAGCACTTTGTTTGCCAAAAAATAAAAGGGTTTAATTTTCATTTGATTAGGATAAATTAAATTAATGTTTTATGCCTTCATCTGATTACCAGAAAAATTAAGAACATTTTATAGGGCCCTATTATTGTTTAAAAAAGGACCCATACAAAAAAAAGTATAGGTTTAAAATACAGGCATGTGGCTTAATTTCTTTTTATTAATTCACCATTTGTAAACTGATGTTTACTGTTCATTTTTTAGAAATATCAATAGCATTTGTATTAAAACTATATTCACTGAATGTAATCAAAAAATCGAGAATCGAATCGAATCGAGAGCTTGCAAATCGAAATCGAATCGAATCGGGACATCTGAATTGATACCCAGCCCTAAAAATAAATAAATAAAATAACCCACAACTGGCCCACATTGATTTTAATTCTGGCCCAGATCCAACACCTTGCTCCAGCCCACATACTGTGAAGAATGATGGCACTTGGGCGGTCCGCTCCTGTTTGCGAAATTTGGGCCACAAGTGAGCCATAGGAAGGCCGCATGACAGCCATGACAATAAATAAATAAATTAAATAAAGTAGAACTGGCCCAAATATGGGCCACATTTATTTTCATTCTGGCCCAAATTCAACACTGGATTTGGGCCTCAAGTAAGCCTTAGCATTGCCGCATGTAAGCCAACCAAATAAACCAACCAAATAAACCAAAACTGGCCCACATTAGGCCCACAGTTGATTTTTATTTTAACCCTGGTCTTCCCCACACTCACATGGCCCACATGCTGCATGGAATGGTGGCATTTTGACAGTGGTCCACAAGCAGGCCACTGCACAGCCACATTTTAGCTAATAATGAACCAAATAAACCATAAATATACATTATCTGGGCCACACTAAGCCTTAAGTGAGTTAAGCATCAACAATACTCAACATATTGTAAAGATAAATTTAAAAGTGTCCTCCCTAAATAAGTTCCAAAAATGTGTCTTACTTGGTAAAATCATCCCAACCCAAGTTTTGCTCAAGCAGCAATTCAAATGTCACAGTTAAATATTCAAAGACACATTCCAATACTTTAAAAACAGTTTTTCACAAGTTTGAACCTAAATGCTTCTTTGCCAAAATTGGCCCAGATATGGTTTAGTATAACTGGGCCACATTTGTGGGCCACTTTAGGCTCACAACCACATTAGCCAGTGCTCACTGTGCCATATCTTTGCCAAAACTGGCCCAGATATGTTTTAATATACCTGGGCCACATTTTTGGCATCAAATGCGGGCCACTTTAGGCTCACAGCTACATTAGCCAGTGCTCACTGTGCCATATCTTTGCCAAAACTGGCCCAGATA
>NW_015634062.1:164569-164680 GCF_001515625.1 Sinocyclocheilus rhinocerous
AATATACCTGGGCCACATTTGCTGAAACATATGTGGACCACATGGACCACATACCCTGAGTAGCCCTTGTCGATTGTGCCACATTTTTGCCAAAGGTGGCCCACATTTGGT
>NW_015634063.1:0-1767 GCF_001515625.1 Sinocyclocheilus rhinocerous
AGACACCAGTCAAATCTCTCTGGATTATCAGGAACAGGTTGATCACCGCTGTATCTCACACTGGTCAGATCATCAGACAGAACGAGACATGGATGAGCCGTGTTTGGATCCAGAATCACAGGAGCTGATGAGACACAATCAACAGATGCTGTTATTCTGATGTTCATATAATGATCAAGAGTGAACACAACACAGATGATTATGAATTATGATCAAACACATCAGACATGTTCCTCTCATCACTGTCAGTCATTCTCTGTGTGATTTATCAATACTGAACGTTACATCAGAAACAGTGAGGGACACAAACTCAACACATATTCATTTCATTTACGCTCTCATTTATATTACATTATAGTTAGAAGCTGCTTTTAATACAAAATCTTACCTTTCAACAGAACTGTACACATGATTTCATATTCAAACGAGATAAACTATAATAATAATGCAGAGATAATGATTATATCTTTATGATTTTCCTCAGTGTTTCTCTTGTTTGAATCACAAAGCTTTTACTGAATGCTGCCTAATTATTAAAAATATATAAACAGAAGATATTATTCCATGATAATGCAATGATATAATTATGATAATAAGGTAAAACATTATGATAAAATGTAACCTTGATATCTTTAATATTGACTGAGTAAGACCATGCCAAAGATTGAAATCATACTGAAATTAATGGCTGAAATCAAACTTTGAGACTTTAGCCTGGATTTCAAAGAGAGGGTCACAAATATTAGACGAAAATAATTTAATTAAATAAAAGTTGTTTTGGCAACTACTCGAAATAAAATGAATTCATGTGAAGCATTAAAATGACAAACTAAAACTGAGGTAGAATTATTTGTAATTATACATGTAACCGTTGTATCACTCTAGTATGAGGTGCTAAATGAACTGATCAGGATGAATGGGCACAGTAATGTGACAGTATAGTTAACAGCTAAGTTCATAAGGAGGATTTGAGACAGCAATTTCACTACAACTTGTGAAAGAAGAAAATGATTTGTATTGGTACCCTCAATTGAAAATAGTTCAAAGTTTGCAAACAGTCAACCAAACTAAAAGGAAATGCAGTCAGGCCTGTTTGGTGTGACCAATAAAAGAAATGTTTCTCCAAACACTGTTCAGAAAGTCTTTTCCTTGTGTTGTTGTTTGTCCCTTTTTTCTCTATATATATATATAGTCAGGTCAAGTCCTCCCAGGAAGGAAAAAAATAGAAGTAGTCACGTGACAGAAACAAATGTACTACCCGGGTAGTTTTAAACACATCAACAGGAACAAGGGGAAAAAAACCAACCGGAGTTCCTCGAAATAAAAATACAAAAAGATATTTCTTCCCCCGGATTCCACTGGAAAAGAACTTAAAACTATTTCCTCACACTCTATTATTCTCTTTATATATATAGATATATATTTGCACTCTGTTCTCACTCTCATCCGTAAAACGGCTCCTTTCTCAATTATATCGCTCATCAAGGAGAAACGCCCTCTAGTGGAGAACATCAGTCACTATATATTTTTTCTAATTAAAAGTCCTATTAACCACCCTAATTTGGGGGTTACATACATATTAAAAATGAACCTAACTTAACTTTAAAAATAAATACACAGTAGGAATAATATTAATAAGCTTGCTGATATGAACAAAAACTACAACTAAAATTATTCAATGATTTATTTAATTATTCAGTAATTAAAATAAAGCTTAAAATTATTTATAATTATACATATTAAAAATGAAGCTAAATTAATTTTACA
>NW_015634064.1:0-225 GCF_001515625.1 Sinocyclocheilus rhinocerous
ACGGAACCTTGCAAAAGCAGTGCGTTACAATGGTGAGGGAAAAGCGTCTAATCACTTCCATACAGTTTATGATCACAACAACAACAACGTTTGTCAGGCATCTACATTGTCACCTGAGGAGATGTTTAAAGTTTTAAGTTTAAAGATTAAACGAGTGTTTTTTTTAAACTCTAAAACATGAAATGTAGAGTTATCTGCTTTTGCCAAAAAAACGACGGTTGGAGT
>NW_015634064.1:386-512 GCF_001515625.1 Sinocyclocheilus rhinocerous
ACCCAAAGTTTGATTGATATTACTTGGAATGCGCAATAAAAAAAACGTGATTGGAATGCGTGGTTTTTGCAAATGAACTCTTCATATACAGTCGTGGTCAGAATTATTGGCACCCTTGGTAAATAT
>NW_015634065.1:0-945 GCF_001515625.1 Sinocyclocheilus rhinocerous
ACTCAGGGAACCATGGTTACATAAGTAACCTGAGACGTTTTTCCAGCCATTTTATTTATCATTACTTTATAGGTATTTTTGAGATATTAACAATCACATATCATTCACATGTAATCATTCATATAAAACATGATCTCAGAGATAAAACGTCACTGCCAGAGGATGTTGTGTAGATTTTAAAGGGTAACCGACGATGTATTTAAGCTTTCATCATTTACAACTTATCACACACAATTAGAAATAAGACATTTGGCCCATTTCAAATGAAAACAGCTGAAGCAAAGCAAAGGCCTGTACTGGTCTGAAGTACCAACTCATGTCAGCATGAGGGCCGTGTGCTATTTGATAGACCAGCCGCTGATTTAAGTGTACTTTCCAGTCTTTGAACCTATTGTGTATTAAATTCAAGCACTTCCAAGAATTTCCGGCATACAGAGAAAATACTCAAAACAAGAAGCTATTGAGAGCTTGTTTCAGTACATCTAATGAAACAGACACAGAATAAGACTCTTACATCTATTAGATTCTTCTCAGATCAAAGAAAGAAATGAGTTTCTATTTTAGGGAATTAATTATTATTAATTCATTCAGGTTTTGAGAGGACTCGGATCTGAAAATTCGAGGTCCACCTGATTAAAACTAAATTCAAATTAGAATGGTTTACACTCTATCAGCTACTCGGCCAGCGAGAAGGTAATGTCAGTGTATATTACCGATTTGACTACATGTATTTCCCTGGCCGCGGGTAATACGTTCTTTGATAATTTGTAAGCTCTTAGAGAGGTAACAATGATCTTGGCAAAGGGTTTAACTTTCAAATTATATGACACCAGACAATGATCCTTTATAAATGAAACATGAATTTTATCGTTCCTTGTGGCTACTGGATGGCTGCTGGATGGAAATTCCTTCGCTGATTGGCTGTTGTGGTGACGTCGGAATGAC
>NW_015634066.1:0-2041 GCF_001515625.1 Sinocyclocheilus rhinocerous
TATTTCTGCATAAATATAACCCAAAACATCATCAGATTTTCACACGTCCTGAAAGCAGACAAAGAGAATCCAGTCAAACAAAGGAGACAAAAATATATACTTTGCCATTTATTAATTGGCTTTATGCACACAAGGCACAATGGCACTGGTGAGATCACAAACAGGAACTGCTTTCTCTTGGATAGTTAGGGAAAATTATATTTCAACTGATGTTAAATTAATCAAGTGCGATGAAATTAGAACAACTTGTTTACTTAAGAGATGTGGGACTTGTACACAATTTACTTTGCATTCAACCCAACAAATGGGAAGTTGACTGATTATTATTCTACTTCGTATTTGTACTTTGAACATTCTTAAACATCTGCAGTTAATACATGTACAATGATAAATAGCTCTGATTATATATATGTACGATAAATAGCTCTGTTTTAAATATATGTACAATGATACTAGCTCTTTTTTTAACATATGTACAATGATACTAGCTCTGTTTTAAATATATGTACAATGATACTAGCTCTGTTTTAAATATATGTACAATGATAAATAGCTCTGTTTTTATATATTTACAATGATAGATAGCTCTGTTTTATATATGTACACTGATCTGTTTTATATATATGTGCAATGATAAATAGCTGTTTTATATATGTACACTGATCTGTTTTATATATATGTGCAATGATAAATAGCTCTGTTTTAAATATATGTACAATGATAAATAGCTGTTTTATATATATATGTACAATGATAAATAGTTCTGATTATATAGTACGATAAATAGCTCTGTTATAAATATATGTACAATGATAAATAGCGCTGTTTTTAATATATGTACAATGATATTTAGCTATATTTTATATAAATGTACAGTGATAAATGGGATCCTTATGGCCTCCTTATGTGTACAGTAGCCTATATTGCAGACTGAACCTGGTTGTATTATAACACTTTTTTTTTATTTTGGATTGCTTGTTAGTATGCATTTTGGAATTTGTAAAATGTAATTGGGCCAGGTGAATGCATAAATATTTTACACAATATGCTCCACTCCTTCACGGTGTATATCATTATTTGAAAATCCTTTGTAATGTAACAGCAGGACTACTAATGATGTTCCTGATATCTATCAGAAAAAAACATTAACATTCCAGCAAAATCATGCATTTTACATCCTGCAGGAATCTTATCATTTATGTAGGATGTTACACAACCCTACAGGACGTCAGTGGACATACCTACAGGAATCCTATAAGTACATAAGAAATCCTGCAGGAGTGTTAGATTCCTGCAGAACATAACACAGTCATACAGGAACAACCCTACAGGATTCCTGCAGGATTTTTTTGTAAGGGGCAGGTTCAGCGCAGGCTGGTTCATGAGACAGGTTACGTTCGTCAGATCACGTTTCTGTGAATCAATAATTCTGCTAAAGGCTATTTTAAATACGTATTTCATTTAATATGCTGTAAATAACACTGGTGTGTTGGAATATTTATTGATATTTAAATATGTACGCTAAGCACTGGGATTCACAGAAATTGTTCTGTTTTCTCACTTCTTTTAAAACACGTTCTTTGTCCCCTCACTGCATGAAAAAACATTTTCGTCCCTGTGGATGCCTGATGACTTCTCTAATCACTGACAATTATTGACAGTTCACAGCCTGGGAAGTTCCCGTTTGCGGGTGCCAGAAACATACCATTTGGGGGAGGGAGGGCAGGTGTGGGGAGGTGTAGGAGGGGGGCTGGCAGAATGGTTCTGATTAGCATATGAATGCAACCACCTCAACTGCCACAGTACCTATTGGATGAGACTTTTAAAATTAGAAGTTGTGATTGGCTGACATATTTGCTGCTATTGGTCCTTATAATACCTTTTTGAGTAAACCCCTCCCTTATTATTTTATATATATATATATATGTATATATTAAGATGTATCAAAATATGTGTCATACAGGCTGTTGTATAGGCCATTCATGTAAATTATTTCATGGACAACAATACAGACTAACATAGGATATGTATGAACATTAGG
>NW_015634067.1:0-18654 GCF_001515625.1 Sinocyclocheilus rhinocerous
TAGTCAGGTTTAAGTCCCCACAAGGATATATAAACCAGTACACACGCACACACACACATACTCACACACACACACATACTCATAAACACACACACACTCATAAACACTCACACACACTCACTCGCACCCACATACTCGCACACTCACTCGCACCCACATACTCGCACACTCACTCGCACCCACATACTCGCACACTCACTCGCACCCACATACTCGCACACTCACTCGCACCCACATACTCGCACACTCACTCGCACCCACATACTCGCACACTCACTCGCACCCACATACTCGCACACTCACTCGCACCCACATACTCGCACACTCACTCGCACCCACATACTCGCACACTCACTCGCACCCACATACTCGCACACTCACTCGCACCCACATACTCGCACACTCACTCGCACCCACATACTCGCACACTCACTCGCACCCACATACTCGCACACTCACTCGCACCCACATACTCGCACACTCACTCGCACCCACATACTCGCACACTCACTCGCACCCACATACTCGCACACTCACTCGCACCCACATACTCGCACACTCACTCGCACCCACATACTCGCACACTCACTCGCACCCACATACTCGCACACTCACTCGCACCCACATACTCGCACACTCACTCGCACCCACATACTCGCACACTCACTCGCACCCACATACTCGCACACTCACTCGCACCCACATACTCGCACACTCACTCGCACCCACATACTCGCACACTCACTCGCACCCACATACTCGCACACTCACTCGCACCCACATACTCGCACACTCACTCGCACCCACATACTCGCACACTCACTCGCACCCACATACTCGCACACTCACTCGCACCCACATACTCGCACACTCACTCGCACCCACATACTCGCACACTCACTCGCACCCACATACTCGCACACTCACTCGCACCCACATACTCGCACACTCACTCGCACCCACATACTCGCACACTCACTCGCACCCACATACTCGCACACTCACTCGCACCCACATACTCGCACACTCACTCGCACCCACATACTCGCACACTCACTCGCACCCACATACTCGCACACTCACTCGCACCCACATACTCGCACACTCACTCGCACCCACATACTCGCACACTCACTCGCACCCACATACTCGCACACTCACTCGCACCCACATACTCGCACACTCACTCGCACCCACATACTCGCACACTCACTCGCACCCACATACTCGCACACTCACTCGCACCCACATACTCGCACACTCACTCGCACCCACATACTCGCACACTCACTCGCACCCACATACTCGCACACTCACTCGCACCCACATACTCGCACACTCACTCGCACCCACATACTCGCACACTCACTCGCACCCACATACTCGCACACTCACTCGCACCCACATACTCGCACACTCACTCGCACCCACATACTCGCACACTCACTCGCACCCACATACTCGCACACTCACTCGCACCCACATACTCGCACACTCACTCGCACCCACATACTCGCACACTCACTCGCACCCACATACTCGCACACTCACTCGCACCCACATACTCGCACACTCACTCGCACCCACATACTCGCACACTCACTCGCACCCACATACTCGCACACTCACTCGCACCCACATACTCGCACACTCACTCGCACCCACATACTCGCACACTCACTCGCACCCACATACTCGCACACTCACTCGCACCCACATACTCGCACACTCACTCGCACCCACATACTCGCACACTCACTCGCACCCACATACTCGCACACTCACTCGCACCCACATACTCGCACACTCACTCGCACCCACATACTCGCACACTCACTCGCACCCACATACTCGCACACTCACTCGCACCCACATACTCGCACACTCACTCGCACCCACATACTCGCACACTCACTCGCACCCACATACTCGCACACTCACTCGCACCCACATACTCGCACACTCACTCGCACCCACATACTCGCACACTCACTCGCACCCACATACTCGCACACTCACTCGCACCCACATACTCGCACACTCACTCGCACCCACATACTCGCACACTCACTCGCACCCACATACTCGCACACTCACTCGCACCCACATACTCGCACACTCACTCGCACCCACATACTCGCACACTCACTCGCACCCACATACTCGCACACTCACTCGCACCCACATACTCGCACACTCACTCGCACCCACATACTCGCACACTCACTCGCACCCACATACTCGCACACTCACTCGCACCCACATACTCGCACACTCACTCGCACCCACATACTCGCACACTCACTCGCACCCACATACTCGCACACTCACTCGCACCCACATACTCGCACACTCACTCGCACCCACATACTCGCACACTCACTCGCACCCACATACTCGCACACTCACTCGCACCCACATACTCGCACACTCACTCGCACCCACATACTCGCACACTCACTCGCACCCACATACTCGCACACTCACTCGCACCCACATACTCGCACACTCACTCGCACCCACATACTCGCACACTCACTCGCACCCACATACTCGCACACTCACTCGCACCCACATACTCGCACACTCACTCGCACCCACATACTCGCACACTCACTCGCACCCACATACTCGCACACTCACTCGCACCCACATACTCGCACACTCACTCGCACCCACATACTCGCACACTCACTCGCACCCACATACTCGCACACTCACTCGCACCCACATACTCGCACACTCACTCGCACCCACATACTCGCACACTCACTCGCACCCACATACTCGCACACTCACTCGCACCCACATACTCGCACACTCACTCGCACCCACATACTCGCACACTCACTCGCACCCACATACTCGCACACTCACTCGCACCCACATACTCGCACACTCACTCGCACCCACATACTCGCACACTCACTCGCACCCACATACTCGCACACTCACTCGCACCCACATACTCGCACACTCACTCGCACCCACATACTCGCACACTCACTCGCACCCACATACTCGCACACTCACTCGCACCCACATACTCGCACACTCACTCGCACCCACATACTCGCACACTCACTCGCACCCACATACTCGCACACTCACTCGCACCCACATACTCGCACACTCACTCGCACCCACATACTCGCACACTCACTCGCACCCACATACTCGCACACTCACTCGCACCCACATACTCGCACACTCACTCGCACCCACATACTCGCACACTCACTCGCACCCACATACTCGCACACTCACTCGCACCCACATACTCGCACACTCACTCGCACCCACATACTCGCACACTCACTCGCACCCACATACTCGCACACTCACTCGCACCCACATACTCGCACACTCACTCGCACCCACATACTCGCACACTCACTCGCACCCACATACTCGCACACTCACTCGCACCCACATACTCGCACACTCACTCGCACACACACTCACACACACAGACACACACACACTCTCACACTCACACACACGTGTCTCACTCACACACACACTCACTCACACACACACACACTCACGCACACACAATTTTCAAAATGACAATTCACAATTTTTCAAAATTTTCAGCTTTATTTTTTATTGTAGTTGAAGTTTTATTAATTGTTTGACTGCTTTTGTCTGCTTTCTGCTTTTTTATTAGTTTTAGTTTTTTTTTTTCTGAATGGCTTTATTTTTATTTCAGGTTTAGATCCTAGTGATTTTAATACTTCTATCAGTTTCTAAATATGAAATTTCTAAATTTCATTGAGTTTTTAATCTAACTTTTTATTTAACTTCAGCTTATTTCCATTAACAAACTATTTTTAATAGTTTTAGTAAATAACACTGACACACTCTTATTCTCTGTGGACGTCTTTCAGTCTAAGTGTGTGTGTGTGTGTGTGTGTGTTTTCTCAGGTTTAAAGTGTTCGCTATCGCAGACGGATCAACTGAACGCACTAAAGACATCATCAAGAGGTGTGTGCATGCTCTAAATTAAGTTTTATTATTATTTATTAAATCTATTAAATGTATTTATTTATTTAGGTTTTTTTTTTGTTTTTCTTTCAAAAAAAGTAAAGTTCCAGGTGACTGAGAAGGCTTCAGTTCTTGTGCTGCTGGGTTTTATTTTTTTTTTGAGACACAAGTTAATCATCTCTGTGTTCATCAGTGGTGTTTGTGTGTAACTGCTTGTGTTTGTATGTTGGACTGTAATGATCACGTGTGTGTTTCAGGAAGGAGGACATTCATGTTCTGGTGCTGTTTAATTTGATTCAGAGCACACTAGTGCTCACCAACGCCCAGATGAAGAACTACAGGCCCTTCCAGGTACACCCACACACACACACACACACACACACACGTGTTGATATAGTGTTCACGTGTCACTGATCATGTCTGTCTCTCTGTGTGTCAGACGTTCTGTCTCTACACGCGCTACAGGGAGGAGGTTTTGTCTCAGGCCTTCCAGACGTGTCGTAATCGTGCGCTAGTGAACCGCCGGCGGCCCACGTCCATCTACGGCCTGAAGAAGTGCCACGCGCTGCCTTTCCTGCCCATGTCCTACCAGCTCTCACAGCACTACTACAAGTAACACTCACACACCAAACAGAGTTCAACAGAGTTCTCGTGATTCCAGACAGCTTGCAGTGCGCTCATGTTCAGCACTGTCCACCGCAGGTTCTTCACGTGGCGTTTCCCCAGCACCATCTATAACGAGGCGTTCGATCTGCTGACGGGTTTGTGCGAGGCCGGCGGCAGCGACAGACCCAACAGCTTCTCCTTCCAGAAGGAGCCTGAGACATCGGGAGTGCAGCCGGAGACGGACGAGGACGAGACGCAGGGCATGCTGCAGTTCCCCATGGACGCTCCGGGGGGCGCCAGCGCCTGCTGCCTGACCCTCATGACCCTGGGGCTGCTGTCTGTGGACATCAGCATCCCGCAGCAGATCGTGGTGGTGGACAGCACGCTGATGGACAGCGACGTGGTCAAGAGGTACTGTACGCGGTTAACACGCACTGATATACATGCTGAAGACTCCATATCTGTGCTAAAGACTCTCTACTGATATACGCGCTGAAGGCTCACTACCGATATATGTGCTAAAGACTCGCTACCAATATACGCACCAAAGACTCGTCACAGATATATGCGCCAAAGACTCATTACAGATATGTGCTAAAGACTCGTTACCGATATATGCGCCAAAGACTCGTTACCGATATATGTGCTAAAAACTCGCTACCAATATACGCACCAAAGACTCGTTAACGCCATATGTGGTAAAGACTCGCTACAGATATATGCTCCAAAGAATTGCTACCGATATACACACCAAAGACTCATTACCGATATATGTGCTAAAGACTCGTTACAGATATATACTCCAAAGAATCGCTACCGATATACACACCAAAGACTCATTACAGATATATGTGCCAAAGACTCGTTACAGATATGAGCCAAAGACTCGTTACCAATAGACGCTCCAAAGACTCGTTACAGATATATATTTCAAAGAATCGCTACCGATATACACACCATAGACTCGTTCCCGATATATGTGCTAAAGACTCGTTAAAGATATATGCGCTAGGGCTGTGCAATTAATCGCATGCGATTGTCATGCGCATCTCATCAGTAAAGCCATCGTTACCGATATATGTGCTAAAGACTCGTTACCGATATATGTGCTAAAGACTCGTTACCGATATATGTGCTAAAGACTCGTTACCGATATATGTGCTAAAGACTCGTTACCGATATATGTGCTAAAGACTCGTTACCGATATATGTGCTAAAGACTCGTTACCGATATATGTGCTAAAGACTCGTTACCGATATATGTGCTAAAGACTCGTTACCGATATATGTGCTAAAGACTCGTTACCGATATATGTGCTAAAGACTCGTTACCGATATATGTGCTAAAGACTCGTTACCGATATATGTGCTAAAGACTCGTTACCGATATATGTGCTAAAGACTCGTTACCGATATATGTGCTAAAGACTCGTTACCGATATATGTGCTAAAGACTCGTTACCGATATATGTGCTAAAGACTCGTTACCGATATATGTGCTAAAGACTCGTTACCGATATATGTGCTAAAGACTCGTTACCGATATATGTGCTAAAGACTCGTTACCGATATATGTGCTAAAGACTCGTTACCGATATATGTGCTAAAGACTCGTTACCGATATATGTGCTAAAGACTCGTTACCGATATATGTGCTAAAGACTCGTTACCGATATATGTGCTAAAGACTCGTTACCGATATATGTGCTAAAGACTCGTTACCGATATATGTGCTAAAGACTCGTTACCGATATATGTGCTAAAGACTCGTTACCGATATATGTGCTAAAGACTCGTTACCGATATATGTGCTAAAGACTCGTTACCGATATATGTGCTAAAGACTCGTTACCGATATATGTGCTAAAGACTCGTTACCGATATATGTGCTAAAGACTCGTTACCGATATATGTGCTAAAGACTCGTTACCGATATATGTGCTAAAGACTCGTTACCGATATATGTGCTAAAGACTCGTTACCGATATATGTGCTAAAGACTCGTTACCGATATATGTGCTAAAGACTCGTTACCGATATATGTGCTAAAGACTCGTTACCGATATATGTGCTAAAGACTCGTTACCGATATATGTGCTAAAGACTCGTTACCGATATATGTGCTAAAGACTCGTTACCGATATATGTGCTAAAGACTCGTTACCGATATATGTGCTAAAGACTCGTTACCGATATATGTGCTAAAGACTCGTTACCGATATATGTGCTAAAGACTCGTTACCGATATATGTGCTAAAGACTCGTTACCGATATATGTGCTAAAGACTCGTTACCGATATATGTGCTAAAGACTCGTTACCGATATATGTGCTAAAGACTCGTTACCGATATATGTGCTAAAGACTCGTTACCGATATATGTGCTAAAGACTCGTTACCGATATATGTGCTAAAGACTCGTTACCGATATATGTGCTAAAGACTCGTTACCGATATATGTGCTAAAGACTCGTTACCGATATATGTGCTAAAGACTCGTTACCGATATATGTGCTAAAGACTCGTTACCGATATATGTGCTAAAGACTCGTTACCGATATATGTGCTAAAGACTCGTTACCGATATATGTGCTAAAGACTCGTTACCGATATATGTGCTAAAGACTCGTTACCGATATATGTGCTAAAGACTCGTTACCGATATATGTGCTAAAGACTCGTTACCGATATATGTGCTAAAGACTCGTTACCGATATATGTGCTAAAGACTCGTTACCGATATATGTGCTAAAGACTCGTTACCGATATATGTGCTAAAGACTCGTTACCGATATATGTGCTAAAGACTCGTTACCGATATATGTGCTAAAGACTCGTTACCGATATATGTGCTAAAGACTCGTTACCGATATATGTGCTAAAGACTCGTTACCGATATATGTGCTAAAGACTCGTTACCGATATATGTGCTAAAGACTCGTTACCGATATATGTGCTAAAGACTCGTTACCGATATATGTGCTAAAGACTCGTTACCGATATATGTGCTAAAGACTCGTTACCGATATATGTGCTAAAGACTCGTTACCGATATATGTGCTAAAGACTCGTTACCGATATATGTGCTAAAGACTCGTTACCGATATATGTGCTAAAGACTCGTTACCGATATATGTGCTAAAGACTCGTTACCGATATATGTGCTAAAGACTCGTTACCGATATATGTGCTAAAGACTCGTTACCGATATATGTGCTAAAGACTCGTTACCGATATATGTGCTAAAGACTCGTTACCGATATATGTGCTAAAGACTCGTTACCGATATATGTGCTAAAGACTCGTTACCGATATATGTGCTAAAGACTCGTTACCGATATATGTGCTAAAGACTCGTTACCGATATATGTGCTAAAGACTCGTTACCGATATATGTGCTAAAGACTCGTTACCGATATATGTGCTAAAGACTCGTTACCGATATATGTGCTAAAGACTCGTTACCGATATATGTGCTAAAGACTCGTTACCGATATATGTGCTAAAGACTCGTTACCGATATATGTGCTAAAGACTCGTTACCGATATATGTGCTAAAGACTCGTTACCGATATATGTGCTAAAGACTCGTTACCGATATATGTGCTAAAGACTCGTTACCGATATATGTGCTAAAGACTCGTTACCGATATATGTGCTAAAGACTCGTTACCGATATATGTGCTAAAGACTCGTTACCGATATATGTGCTAAAGACTCGTTACCGATATATGTGCTAAAGACTCGTTACCGATATATGTGCTAAAGACTCGTTACCGATATATGTGCTAAAGACTCGTTACCGATATATGTGCTAACGACTCGTTACCGATATATGTGCTAAAGACTCGTTACCGATATATGTGCTAACGACTCGTTACCGATATATGTGCTAAAGACTCGCTACCAATATACGCACCAAAGACTCGTCACAGATATATGTGCCAAAGACTCATTACAGATATGTGCTAAAGACTCGTTACCGATATATGCGCCAAAGACTCGTTACCGATATATGTGCTAAAAACTCGCTACCAATATACGCACCAAAGACTCGTTAACGCCATATGTGGTAAAGACTTGCTACAGATATATGCTCCAAAGAATTGCTACCGATATACACACCAAATACTCATTACCGATATATGTGCTAAAGACTCGTTACAGATATATACTCCAAAGAATCGCTACCGATATACACACCAAAGACTCATTACAGATATATGTGCCAAAGACTCGTTACAGATATGAGCCAAAGACTCGTTACCAATAGACGCTCCAAAGACTCGTTACAGATATATATTTCAAAGAATCGCTACCGATATACACACCAAAGACTCGTTACCGATATATGTGCTAAAGACTCGTTGCCGATGTATGTGCTGAAGACTCGTTACGATATATATGCTAAAGACTCGTTACCGATATATGTGCTAAAGACTCGTTAAAGATATATGCGCTAGGGCTGTGCAATTAATCGCATGCGATTGTCATGCGCATCTCATCAGTAAAGCCAGTCCCGTGATTAGTAGTAAATCTCCATCACCTGCTTTTAGATGGAGCGGCATTCACTACACCGAGCCGTAGTTCACTGACAATCAGGCAATATCGCGTTCATAATTGCAGATGAATCGCATTCGATTATGAACGCGATATCGCCTAGCTTGTCAGTGAACTACGGCTCTGTGTAGTGAATGCCGCTCCATCTGAAAGCAGGTGATGGAGATTTACTACTAATCACAGGACCGGCTTTACTGACGAGATGCGCATGACAATCGCATGCGATTAATTGCACAGCCCTAATATGCGCCAAAGAATCGCAACCGATAGACGCACCAAAGACTCATTACCAATAGACGCTCCAAAGACTCGTTACCAATAGACGCTCCAAAGACTCGTTACCATTAGACGTTCCAAAGACTCGTTACCAATAGACGCTCCAAAGACTCATTACAGATATATACTCCAAAGAATCGCTACCGATATACACACCATAGACTCGTTCCCGATATATGTGCTAAAGACTCGTTACCAATAGACGCTCCAAAGACTCGTTACAGATATATACTCCAAAGAATCGCTACCGATATACACACCATAGACTCGTTCCCGATATATGTGCTAAAGACTCGTTACCAATAGACGCTCCAAAGACTCGTTACAGATATATACTCCAAAGAATCGCTACCGATATACACACCATAGACTCGTTCCCGATATATGTGCTAAAGACTCGTTACCGATATATGTGCTAAAGACTCGTTACCGATATATGTGCTAAAGACTCGTTACCGATATATGTGCTAACGACTCGTTACCGATATATGTGCTAAAGACTCGTTACTGATATGTGCTAAAGACTCGTTAACGACATGTGCTAAAGACTCGTTACAGATATATGTGCCAAAAATCGCTACCGATATACATGCCAAAGACTCATTGCAGATATACGTGCTAAAGACTTCTTACCGATATATGTGATAAAACTCGCTAAAGGTATACGTGCTAAAGACTTGTTACTGATATACGCACCAAAGACTCATTACAGATATTTGTACCAAAGACTCGCTACAGCTGATGGTGTGTGTGTGTGTGTTTGTGTGTGTGTTTCAGCCTCACTAAAGCGCTGGAGGAGGAAGAAGAGGAGGAGGATGACGAGAGGAAGAGGAGGCTGGAGGTCAAACCCACTCAGGCGTCGCACACTAATTACCTGCTGATGAGGGGATATTACACACCTGGAGTCCTGCGCTCACAGACACACAACTCCAACAGCACCGACAGCATCATGGTCAACACCTGCAACGTCCACCTGCAGCTGAGACAGACGCCCACACACACACTCTTCAGCAGCAGCGGTCAGCACAAACACATGCACGCGCACACACACACACACACACACTCTCACACGCGCACACACACTCTCACACGCGCACACACACACACACACACACACTCTCACACGCGCACACACACACACACACACACTCTCACACGCGCACACACACACACACACACACTCTCACACGCGCACACACACACACACACACACTCTCACACGCGCACACACACACACACACACACTCTCACACGCGCACACACACACACACACACACTCTCACACGCGCACACACACACACACACACACTCTCACACGCGCACACACACACACACACACACTCTCACACGCGCACACACACACACACACACACTCTCACACGCGCACACACACACACACACACACTCTCACACGCGCACACACACACACACACACACTCTCACACGCGCACACACACACACACACACACTCTCACACGCGCACACACACACACACACACACTCTCACACGCGCACACACACACACACACACACTCTCACACGCGCACACACACACACACACACACTCTCACACGCGCACACACACACACACACACACTCTCACACGCGCACACACACACACACACACACTCTCACACGCGCACACACACACACACACACACTCTCACACGCGCACACACACACACACACACACTCTCACACGCGCACACACACACACACACACACTCTCACACGCGCACACACACACACACACACACTCTCACACGCGCACACACACACACACACACACTCTCACACGCGCACACACACACACACACACACTCTCACACGCGCACACACACACACACACACACTCTCACACGCGCACACACACACACACACACACTCTCACACGCGCACACACACACACACACACACTCTCACACGCGCACACACACACACACACACACTCTCACACGCGCACACACACACACACACACACTCTCACACGCGCACACACACACACACACACACTCTCACACGCGCACACACACACACACACACACTCTCACACGCGCACACACACACACACACACACTCTCACACGCGCACACACACACACACACACACTCTCACACGCGCACACACACTCTCTCTCTCTCTCACACACACACACACACACACACACACACTCATGGTGTTTGTCATTCTTGTCTCTGTGTGTCTCGTGCAGCTGCTGCTGTCTCAGCTCTGTCTCCATCCGCTCCTCCGTCTCTCCCGCTGTTCTTCACGCATGTGTATCGCTCGGCTCCCGTCGGTCTGCAGGTGTTTCTGGACCGCTGTGTGAGCGTGCTGGGATACGGAGCGCAGGATGTGCAGGCGGTGACGGAGATCAGGCGTGCCGTGGAGGAGGAGGCGGAGTTTGGTGTTGACAGACAGGACCTCTGCGAGCGCTTCATACACCTGGACCAGCCCGAGGATGGGCGGAGCAGAACACTCCTGCAGTACATACAGGTGAGAGAGAGACAAACCAGTGATGAGTGAGCGTTCCCCGCGGGTTCAGCTGTCCTGAGAGTGTGTGTGTGTGTGTGCGCAGGATCTGGTGGACGGGGAGCAGCTGGTGGAGGCGGGCGCTCTCTCTCAGAGGCTGGTGTGTGCGGAGGCCGCGTCTCATTGGCTGTTACAGAGCAGGTGTGGGAGTGTGCAGATGCAGCAGGTGTTCCCAATGAGAAGCCCCGCCCATGACACCCCCCCACATACTAGAAGACAGACCGTGGAATCAGAATTACAGGAGACAGTCGCTGCGGATCCCATCTCCACAGACACAGCTGTCAATCAGACTGTCGCCAGGGAATCCGTCTCTACGGACACAGCTGTCAATCAGACCATCTCCACAGACACAGCTGAGAGTCAGCCTGTTTCCATGGAGATTGATCCTGAGGAGGCGGTCCATAAAGATAACGGAGGCTCAGAACAGCATATGTCAGATGACAAAGGGGTGGGGCTTAACACAGACCCTGCCCCCTCTCAGATGAAAGGTGTGTGTTTGGACTCTGAGGTGTTTTGACTCTGGTTTTCGTGTGTGTGTGTGTGTGTGTGTGTGTGTTGATGTTTCTGTTGTTGTTTCAGACGGAGCTGAAGGAGCTGCTGATCGGGACACACAGTGAGTCACACACTCATTCCCACGGATCTCTGGGATGCTCGGTTCTGATAGACCTTTTACACATTTGCGGGATTCTCAGCAGCGGAACTCGTCATAGTTGGGTTAACTTTGAGAGCAGTGAATGGGAGAGTACCACAAATATATTTCTTGCATTCCCATTTGCTCAAATAGCAAAAACAAACTCCAAACTTTGGAGTATTTACGATGCTGATGACTGTTGAAGTCTCGTGAAAAGGCTGTGTTGAGATGTTTCTGTGTGATGCAGTGCTCTGTCTGCTCTCTCTCCGGCAGCGGGTCGGTGTGGTTCGTCAGCCGGCCGTGGCGTGTGGTGGACGGCTCGCTGAATCGGCCCGTGTGTAAAGGCATGCTGGAGTCTCTGCTGCTGCACATCATGTCCAGCCCGGCGCTGCTCGAGTCCCAGCTGCTGCAGCACTACAGTCAGGTGCTGCAGCCCGTGGTGGTGCTGGACCTGCTGCAGGTGACCTCTACACGGCCCTCGGGCGATCACTCGAGTGCATGTGACTCCCCTCTGTTTGAATTCATTTGACTGTGGCGCTCGCAGGGGGTGGGCACTATGACCAAAAACTTCAACTATCACGATATGATTCATTTTATTTCACGATAACAGTATATATCACGATATGGTTATTTTTCACCAGTGTCAAAATCACAAAAATCTAATACTAGCCTAAATAATATTAGAAAAAACTAAAAACTCCAGCTCACTGAAGACAAGTAAACAGTCAGCGATTAAATAAGAATAAGAAACTAATTATAAGCAATAGGACAAAAAACTTCAGTAAAACAAATAAGAAATGCTACATACATTGTGTAAAGTACTCAAATGTATAAAAGCACTGTATATTCTTCACTGTGTAAATTAAATACATATTTCTCTTTTTTTAAAGTTACAAAAGTGATTTAGTCAAGGGCAGTGCGAGATTTTCTCTTTTGTTTTTTGATTAAAATGAATGACAGACTGCAGGAATATTAGACTGCTGTCACTTTAAGAGCTGCCCGGATCAGTATACGGTTTTCTTTCCCAGCTGTTTGCTTTCACCTAATACCTAAATTACTGTGTTTACGAGGATACTTGCAAAGACGAGCATTTTGACACGTACAAGTGCGTAAAGGCTTATAAAGCAGCAAAGATAACCCCACTCAATACTTCTCACAGCACTCAGACAACGCTTGCATGTACAACATGAGTTCTCTTTCACTGCTGATTGCGCTTCAACGGCTTAAAATCACTTGTTTTTTACCCGCAATGCTTAAAAATGCATGCAAACGATAAGTTTTCGTGACCACGTAGCACAGCAAAGTCACGTGAGCGTTTAACTGCGATAGAGACAATAATGTCAAATCTCTACCAGTGTATCGCCCAGCCCTCGTGTCTAGTGTCTCACAGAAGTGTGTGTGTGTGTGTGTGTGTGTGTGTGTGTGTGTGTGTGTCGTCAGGTCCTGGTGGATGTGGGCTGCGTGAGGAAGCGCTACACCGTCCAGCAGCACAAACCGTCACTCTTCTCCAAGCCCAGGGCGCCGCAGGTCAAAGGTCAGGCGGAGGTCAGTCTGAGGGATGCTGGGACGGACAATAATGTCAAATCTCTACCGGTGTATCGCCCAGCCCTCGTATCTAGTGTCTCACAGAAGTGTGTGTGTGTCGTCAGGTCCTGGTGGATGTGGGCTGCGTGAGGAAGCGCTACACCGTCCAGCAGCACAAACCGTCACTCTTCTCCAAGCCCAGGGCGCCGCAGGTCAAAGGTCAGGCGGAGGTCAGTCTGAGGGATGCTGGGACGGTGTTTTACGAGCCGACGGTGGACTGCGTGCTCAGACTGGCGCGGGTCTTTCCTCACGAGCTCAACTGGAACAAATGGGTGCAGCTGTGTCTGCGCGCGTGATGCTAATTGTTTTAATATCATCTGCTTCTGTTCATAAATCACAATAAAGACACAAGTCCATGATGTACCATTTCAGTTAAACATGTTTCTGGAGCAGCCAGCTGTTTTTTATTTTTTGTTTTGATGAAATGAACAATGAGAAAATGCTGAATATTACAGAGGAAGAGGATCTGAAGCAGCTCTAAACAGAGAGGATTTACAATTCTGTGTGAAGGTCTGCCACTGGGAAATGGCTTTATTTTGGACATTTTTGGAGATTAATCACGCCACATTAGTTTAAAAGGCTAATTTACTTTTAAACTTGTATGTTTCATCCTTACTAATAAATAGCGAGCAAGAGCTTGTGTTGTACAGTGAAAATGTAACTCGTGTCAATTGTGACACATCAGATACATTTCTGCAGACTTCAATCTCTTAAATCAAATTTATTGTAATTTCCACAGATGTTCATATCATTTCTTCTGGTCTTATCGTCTCAAAGCAAAACCCCTAAACATGATTCTTCTTCAGTCACTCGTGATGTGGTGTTGTGGCTCACTGTCGCGGCGTCAGCTTGAGTATGACGGGCTCTTTGGGAGCCAGCAGGCCGTTAAAGCTGAGCTCTAGAGGAATCTGTAGAGAGAGACGTCACACTGTTTCACTGCAGCGTTACACAAACACATGATGCTAATGTTTACAGGGTTTCTGCAGGTCTGAGAAAGACTTCATTCACACTTCCACAAATGATTAAAGCCTAAAAAGCTCTTAAATCAGAGCAGAACGTCTTCAGTTCATGCAGTCGTGGCATTAAATGTTGCATGCACTGCAAAAAAATGAATATCTTCCTCTGTGTTTTTGTCTTCCAGTACAAATACCTTAACATCCATTAATCAAGATACATTGGAGATGTGAATGCAGAACAAAGCCTGGACAAGTTTAAAGTTGTATTTATTCTTAAAACAAGAACAAATATCTGGCAGCTGGAAATGAACAGAGATATTCAAGCCTTAAGCTCGCTCTTTTGTAAAATTAAGTAGTGTACATTTATTAAAGTTTTCAGACTTTAAAGTGTTGCTAATAAAGTCATTGTGTTTCTCTCTAGACATTTACAATTAGAGAATATATAGGTGTGTTCTGTTCCCTTCAGTTTATTCCTTAGTTTGTCTTTACTTGGCATTACCAAGTACCTTTAAAAAAAAGTCTTAAATGTACCTTCTTAAAACTTGCAGAACCCTGGGTTTTAATCCAGATGTATCAGTTTAGAGCTGGGCAAACCGGTATAGTTTGGTGCCGATATACAGGTGCATCTCAATAAATTAGAATGTCATGGAAAAGTTCATTTATTTCAGTAATTCAACTCAAATTGTGAAACTCGTGTATTAAATAAATTCAATGCACACAGACCAAACAATGTAGCTCCTCAGAAACAGTTGTGGTTGTTACAAAGTTGTTGCCGAGCAACAGACAAACGTAAACAAAGGTGTATGTTACTTTGTAGAGTAATTTACAACAGCTTTGAACGCAGCTCAGCCAATCAGAATCAAGCACCGGAACTCTCCGGTTTATAATAAAGGGTTAGTTCACCCACAGATGGGTTCAGGGTGAGTAAAACACAGGCTGATTTTCATTTTTGGGTGAACTAACCCTTTAATGTTAAAATGGTTTAATTTTTATTCGATTGATCTATTGAGTTCGATTACATCTACACAATATGGATAAGTTTTGCATACAGACATTGTCAAAACATTCCCCGTTCACACGCTTCCACAAAAGATGCTGTATTATTAATGTCAGGCCAGTAGGTGGCGATCAGCGTTGCCAGATTTTCACAACAAAACCCGCCCAATGCTACTCAAAACTAGCCCAATCGAGGGTCCCCTGGTAGCAGTGTTAAAGTAGCCCAATCCCGCGTTTTAAAAAACTTGCACTTTGAAGCTTGTTATCAAAAGTTTTCAGGCCCCAAAATGCCATCGTCGTGTAAAGACCGTCCGAACACATAAAAAGTGTTCTGTCTTTAGTTGAAAACGTCGTCGTGTTGCACCGCGTGAGCGATGCGCGTGCAGAGAGGCTCCGCCCACACACTCTTCTGATTGGCTGTGGT
Organism: Sinocyclocheilus rhinocerous; assembly: GCF_001515625.1. Lineage (NCBI taxonomy): Eukaryota > Metazoa > Chordata > Actinopteri > Cypriniformes > Cyprinidae > Sinocyclocheilus > Sinocyclocheilus rhinocerous. The sequence goes on from NW_015634067.1 coordinate 16,549, forward strand.
TTGCGATAGATTTTGTTGCGTCTGGTGTAGACAGACACAACAATGGAAGTAAAGCAGCTGAACGTGAGAGGACTCTGAGATGCTTCACCTTTCTCCGTGTGTTCCTCGCTGCTTCCACGCTCAGGTTTCCCTGCTGTCTGAGAATCGACCATCAGCTGCAGGAAGTCCACTCGCTTCTACAGGAAGTGAGAAACATGCTCTGATGACAGCTTCATTTAAAGGCTCATATCTGTCTATTTGTTCGTGTGAAGTGTTTGTCGTACCTTCTTGTGGTCCTTGGCCACTCTTTCGGACTTGAGCTTCTTTAGGGCAGCGTAGAAGAAATTGGTCACAGATGTCGGGAAGAGGGCGTAATTCATTTTCTCCAGGACAGGGGTGATGAAAGGAAATAAAGCTAATGAAGACATTCAAAAAGGTACGTTAGCTTTTTAAAAACCTGTACCTGTAGCGATGCTGTTTGTCACCCACACTAACAAATCAATGCATTCTCATGGATGCAACAGCATTGCCATCAATTCCAGATGAAATGGGATAACCTTTCACAAGTGGGAATTTCGCCTAGTGTTTTTATTATTATTATTTTTATTAATTTGGTATGATTAAGTTTGGGGAAAAAATAATGTGTTAAATTAGTAATATATTTAAGGCCAGACCTGTGTGTCGTCTTACACTGCATAAATCTATATATATTAACAAACGGAGTGAGTGAATGATTCAGTGACTCATTCACACAAGCTGTCTTTGTTTCTGAATGCGTCAGAATGAACGATTTAATGAATGAATGAATGACAGTGCTGTAATGTAACGAAGTAATAATACTTTGTTACAGTATTTAAGTATATTTTGGGAGTATCTGTACTTTACTTGAGTTTTTATGTTTCAGCCAACTTTTACTTTTACTCCACTACATTTCCTAATTAAAATGTATACTTTTACTCCGATACATTTCCCCAAAGCATATTCGTTACTTAGAAGAACACGGACTGCAGGGAAGCAGGTTTGACGAATCAGTGGTCTGGCGTTTGCAAGTTAGACTCCTAAAAACACCTTTGCTCACGTGCAAACAAGTGCGTGCACAACCGCGGATGATTCATTTTCCTCTCAAGTCGAGTCTGGGGTGTGCGATACAACATCGTCTGCGATAATATGAAAAAATACTTTTCGTACTTAAGTACAATAAATATCACATACTTTAAGACTTTTATGCAAGTAATATTCTAAACGGTGACTTCAACTTCTACCAAAGTCATTTTCTGGTAAGATATCTGTACGTTTACTTGAGTATGGCTTTCAGGTACTTTATACAGCACTGCTGAATGATTCATTGACAGATTCTTTGAGACTCAACGCCACCTATAGGTGCTTTAGTTTCGTATTTAGAAAGCGTATCATTTGAATTTTTTAATCAATTTGTAGTTCAATATTCAATTAAAAATATCAATACCCATTTATTATAATTTTTCATGCAATGTTGAATCGAAATGTTTTTCTCTAAAGCTACTTTTTTGTAATGTCTATTCAATGCTTTACTCTCCTCATGGGGTGATTGATGTGCTATTACTTAGATTAATTAATTGGTACGTCATGTAGCCTTCATCATTGGTCACTGTTCTAATATGGCAGCCCATAGAGACATCAGCGTATTCTGTTGAGACTTTACCGATGATCAGGAAGAGAGGGTTGAACAGGTCAAACTTCAGCATTTTCTTGATGTTGGTCACAAATGGGTCTTTAGGGTTGTTGAGAGAGTCGATGTCGACGCTGAACGCCGTGCTGGTCACCACATCCATACTGTACGCCCCGAAAAACCTGAACACATGCAGACCAGAGAGAGCTAATGCTCAGTTACTCTGATAAATATATTCTTCTCTTTCAGTCGTGTGACTTTTTACGGAATAATTTCTGCTTCTTGTCTGTTCTAATCATGAATTCACTGGAATTGTGTATGATTCACTCTCAGTGACGTGATTCATCACGACCCTCAAAAGCTCTCATAAACGCAGTTTCAAATATGTTTTTCATTTCATTGTTATTGAATCATTTCAGTTTGTGAACCAGATGTTCTGATTCTTTCATAGCTTCATCCGCAAGTCTCACACTCACCCC
>NW_015634068.1:0-127 GCF_001515625.1 Sinocyclocheilus rhinocerous
CGCACTAGACTTCACGTAATGTGTGCACTCTGTAGGTGTTTTGAAGTTTTTTGGGGGGTTTTTTGCGTCGTGAGAATATTGAGCAAAATAGCTCACTTGTCATGGTGTTATTTAACTATATCATGTT
>NW_015634068.1:374-514 GCF_001515625.1 Sinocyclocheilus rhinocerous
GGTCTGTCCATTGTAAAGTCATTAGGTCCGTCAGACTGAAGATATTTTAGCGGTAATGAGACCCAAAAAATTTAAGACCCATCGAATCCGAATTGAAGACATTTTAAGGCCTTATATTAGGAAAACGTTATTTAAGACAT
>NW_015634069.1:0-1394 GCF_001515625.1 Sinocyclocheilus rhinocerous
ATATCACATGATTATTTATAAGTTTAGACAATATTTTCAAATAATTAAACAACTAAAAATTTATACATTCTTACATTTTTCTAAGGACTGCTCAATTTAATATATTTATTAAAACATAGTTAAGTGATCAGGATCGATTGTATATTTAATGGTTGTTAACTTACTCCGTATTCTTCAGTTTGTTTTGAAATAGGGTCCTCAGGTGTTGCAGAATCTCCTGTGCAGTCCACTCCTTCTGAAACTGCACAGCAGACACTATATATCCATGCTCTGCCAGGAATGTTTTTCTAATGGACCTTGGAACCTTGCAGTCTCTGGGAGATGTAAGCAGGCGGGGACATGTCTTTTCCTTTTTCCATGCCTTAGTTAACAATTAATGAGGTAATGAGCATTAATGAAGTAAATGAAGTAATATATACTCTGTATATTTCACCATAAAACGTTACATATGTCTAAAATGTTAAATTTATTCAATCTAATTCAAAATTCAAATCTATTCAAAATAGATGAATTAATATTTCAGATACAGTACATTTAAGAACACTGACTAACACCCTGAAAATTTTTTATTTTAGCTATAGGCATGTGATGAAGCATCTGTAAAACTTTGTGGAAACTGATGTATAACTTGTCTTGGACTGAGCCAGCTAGTTGCTGGTTTATAGGCATGCAACTGCATGTAAATTCTTTTAGCTAATTACTGGGCAGTTTATCACCGCTGTCAAGCCAGTGCAGCACTGAAGATAGTCCAGTACAGACTGAAATGTTTTCTGTTTGTGTGTGTATGTTCACAGTCACATTTTTTGTTAGTGCACTTAGATGTTGTTGCCACTTCCATGTAAATATTAAGTAATACATTTTTGTTCAAAGGACATTGAACTTTGCATTTGTTAGGTGTGCAGATTCCCTTTTTGTGTTTGTATTTCAGTTCTTACAGGGACATTTCAGATCATGAATGCACATTTTATATGAAGCCATTTTACTGAGGCATTTGTAGGGTCAAAAATTATCAAAGACTTCTGCTTTCCTGTCCCAAATTTATCTTCAGTAACAAAAGGGCCATTTGGCATTCCTGAAGGCACAGAGGTGCTGATAGTGATCAAGGCCTGTAGGTCAACATGTGTATACATCGGGGGTCTGCTAATTATCACACTCTTTTGCCCAGTGGGTGAAGCTGTAATCTGCTGATTGGTCAGTTTGAATGTCTCACATTTAGTTTTTAGTCACATGGTCAAGAAAGGTATAAAAGAGGACTGTAACTGTTGCTCTGTCTCATTCCTTTGCAACCTCTTTTTCTTTGCTCTCTCTTTCCTTTGCTGCCTCTCTCTTCTTGGGGCTCTGCTCTCTCTCTCTCAGGTAATATTTTACATACATGCTGGGTACAATTAATTGTT
>NW_015634069.1:8589-28215 GCF_001515625.1 Sinocyclocheilus rhinocerous
GGGGGGGACCATCGGCTGCCCTGATTTCTAAATATCGGCATCGGCCAGTGAAAAACCATACCGAATGAAATTGGGTATAATTCGACTTGGCATGCTGCACCTAATCTAAAGAGACCAGTTTTGCGATTTTTGGCCAAACCATTCAGAAGTTATAAGCAAAAATATACATTTTTCATATCTCCTGACCACTAGGTGGCACAGTGCTGAAACACTGCATGTAGTCTCAGTTCATGCTTGTTATAACACACACCAAGTTTGGTCTCAATACGCCAAACCGTTGCAGAGATACAGCCTCAGATCCATTTTTGCGTGCTTTTTGTCGAATTGGTTGGCGCGTTATTCGAGAACGGTTTGAAGAATCCACTTGAATTCCATAACTTTTTGCCAGCATGGTCTGAAGATGATCTGAGCCAATTGTGGTGAGAATCAGACAAACCGTCTAGGACGAGTTCTAAAAAGTAGGTTTTTTGAATAATTAAAAATAGCGAGAAAACTAAACCTTGCGATTTTTGAATTTTGGTGTTCATTCGACTTGGCATGAGCCAAGGATTCAGAGGGGAAAACATTTCCTTCTGTGCCTTACGGTTCAAAAGTTATTAGCATAAACATGAGTGAAACTTTGGACAAGTGGTGGCGCTAGAGAGTTTGAGATAGAGACAAATTTGCTACGGTTAATGTTGAGACTGTCCTCTATCAGTGTGCCAAATTTCACAACTTTCCCGCAAGCGGTTCTATGGGCAGAAGAAACAGAAGAAGAAGAATAACGCCAATGGATACAATAGGTGCCTAAGCACCTTTGGTGCTTGGCCCCTAATAATTCTGATATAACATTCCAGTTGAGAAATGCAATAAAATACGATGTTTTGTTTGTTATATTCCAATATTCCAGAGAATATTATTCAGTGAATTAACATTATCCAGTGAATTATTCTTGACTCTGTAGCTATTAAACAGCTGTTATATCTCAATATTCCAGAGAATATTATTCAGTGAATTAACATTATCCAGTGAATTATTCTTGAGACTTTAGCCTATTAAACAGCTTATAAACCTACTAAAACTGTAGTTTAAAATGAAGTTGATATGACTCCTGTCCTTTATTTTTCTCCATTTGAAAACATTAGAAATTCTACATTTATTTTGCTTATTGTTAATATTAGTGTTGCTGATGCTTTTTTAAAATAAAATGTTTTTTATTGTTGTAATATGAAGATTACATTTAACATGAAAGACTGCTAATTTTCAACACTTTTTTTTTTTAAGATGACTGAAAGGAAGAAAAACCAAAGTGAAGCATGGACTTACTTTACTCAGTCATTTATTTACTTTATAACAGTAAATAAATATCGGTTCTGCATATCGGTTATCGGGCACATAAACACGCCCGGTTACGTATGTAACCATGGTTCCCTGAGTAGGGAACGAGACACTGCGTCCTCTAGGGGTCGCTATGGGGAATGTCTCTACGTGACCCGTGTCTTAAGCATACATTCAAAACAACAACAACACGTTGGCCTGGGACAGCCTATGACGTCATTACCGGTGCGACCACAGTATAAAGAGGCGCTGGGAGAACACGTCATCCGCTTCTTCGTCTGAAGCTTGCGTCCAAAGCATGGCAAAGAAACTAGAGGACGCAGTGTCTCGTTCCCTTCTCAGGGTACCATGGTTACATACGTAACCTGAGACGTTCCCTTTCGAGGGAACTTCGAACTGCATCCTCTAGGGGTCGCTATGGGGAAAGGTATACCCACGCCACCATGCTGAGGGCAGTGCATGCCAAACACAAAGGCGAGCACTAAGTACCAACTCTACCAAAGCTTAAGGGAGTTGCCCCTGGGACGGTTTGACGGCTGTCAGTGACATTATCCCCTACGGCCAAAGGCCTGAGCTACATACCCCAGAAACTTACCTGTTTAGGGCCAGGCCTCCTGGGCCTAGGGTAGAGCTCAAAGGCTTGGAATCAGAAGAAGAGATTCCTTTAAGAGGATACGACCAAGCGCCTAGGATAGTAACTAGGTCTTGGCCTGTCACCCAGGGGCTACCACTTGCTCTGCATGAGCTTGCTGAAGGAACTGTCTCAACCGACCCTTCGTAGCAACACCCTGTTCAAGTAGGTATCACTGGGGATACATAGGTAGAGTGGTGCCCAAGGTGGAACCGGGGCCTGTCCGACTCAACGAAAGGGCAAGAAGCCGCAGCGAGTAACCCCTACCATACAGGATTTTCGAAAGAACGCAAAATGCTTGATGTGTGTCCTTACCACAGCGTGGATTTTAAGAAGTGCACAGAGACTTAGCGTGCGCACTTACCATAACATGGATTTTAAAGATACCGTTACTAAAGGGACATAGAGGCTGCTAACTAGACTAGGCCTAGAGACTCTGAGAGAGCAGTCCATAGCATACAGAGAGCGCACATAGATGGAAATGGCGCATCCCATAGAACAATGCGTCATATGAGGAGTCACCAACTCATCATCATGGTCATAAGCCTGGTCTGGCTAGCAGTAAGTTACCTAGCTGAGGGAACATAGCACCCAGCTCTCAGCCGAGAGGGGGAGGCATGTTTTTGTACCCTGTCTGCCCTTCTGCTGCTTTCTCTCCTTGTTTTTAAAGGAGCCATAAACTGCCTCTGTTTTTTATTTTGTACTCTGAGGTCCACTTATAATGTTATCAAGATTTTTACATCAAAAAACATAATTTAGAAGTAATAGGCTATTTTCTGTCCTGTTTTTGACTCCCCTCATCCGAATGCTCTGTTTGAATACAGTGGGGAAAACATTTATTTGATCCCCTGCTGATTTTGTAAGTTTGCCCACTTGCAAAGAAATGAAGGGTCTGTAATTTTTATGGTAGGTTTATTTTAACGGATAGAGACAGAATATTAACCAAAAAATCCAGAAAAAACACATTATATAAAGGTTAGAAATTGATTTGAATTTCAGTGAGTGAAATAAGTATTTGATCCCCAAGCAAAACATGACTTAGTACTTGGTGCAGAAACCCTTGTTGGCAAACTTTAAGAAGTTACTCCTAATGTCAGCTCGTAAGGTGTATAAGACGCCTGTCCACACAATCTGTATCTTCCATTACAACCTCTCCCACCACCATGGGCAAGACCAAAGAGCTGTCAAAGCATGTCAGAGACAAGATTGTAGATCTGCACAAGGCTGGAATGGGCTACAAGACCATCAGCAAGAAGCTTGTTGAGAAGGAGACAACTGTTGGTGCGATTATTCAGAAATGGAAGAAATACAAAACAACCATCAAACGGCCTCGATCTGGAGCTCCGTGCAAGATCTTGCCTCATGGGGTAAGGATGATCATGAGAAAGGTGAGGGATCAGCCCCACACCCATAATCCTTATAAGGTCCCATAAGGTCAATTTCTGTGTATAAATAGCCAGAAAATCGTGCTATACGCACTTTCATGAGATCGGGTTAGCCTATAACAATTAATTTGTATTTTACAAATGGGAATACAACAAATTCATGACAATGTTTTATATTCAAGCTACCCATAAAAGTTATTGTGAAAAGTTCTTTAAAATTACTTTATTGCATTCCGGATGCTTTTAAAGTTTTTTTTTTTTTAAAGTTGTTTTTAAAACATTTGCTGCATGGATTAAAAAAAAAAACTGCAATACACACATCAGATACAATTGTGTTGCCGCAAATCCTTTCAGCTTTATGGTATTCAGAACAGAGCAACATAAAAAATCAGAAATTATATGCAGCTGTATAATTATAGGACAAAGTTATATTTTATTATTTGTGCTTTATTTTATAATTGTATACAAATTATAATGGCCTTCGTTATGAACAACATATAAAAGTCTAGCCAAAACGAATTTATTTAAAGAGAAACTGAAACACACCTATAGGCTATATCTCTCATTCAGCACGAATACAAATGTTTCCCGCGAAAGGCTCCAGTGCGATCACTTGGATTTTTTCCTTATAGCAGCGGAAACGTCATTTTTGGTCATACAGATAAGAATAAGACATTTTTCGAAACCATAAAGGGTTTACTTCTATTTGTGTATACTCACAAAAAAAACAAAACACTGTGCTTTTGTAAAATAAAGACAACAAATAGTGAGCACTTTCAGCCTTCTCGGTTTCCTTGAACTTGTGGCGCGGTCACAAAAATGAAACAGAACTCAGTATAGACTTGTCGCGTTTTTTTTTTTTTTTTTGGCTTTGTTAATATGTTCGTTATTTAAGTGAAAAAAAGTTTTGTTTAGGACTATTTATTTTTATTCCTTTTATAGATGTTGTTTTACTGTTTTTCTCCCTACACAGAAGCGCTGCAGGTGCCTGATGTGACCGGGCACCGCTAAGGGGGGGAAGTTAGGACGATTCTAAGGGCCCACACTCTTTGGGGGCCCCCAGAGATCTGTTTTATTAGTAGTAACAGTACTAGCAGTAATGTAATAGAAATTATAAATTTATCTACGAAAGAGTTACAAATAAAACAAAATTACGGCTTATTTCTGCATCTCCGGCAAAATCCCACCTCCCCACCCCATTCACTGCATGGTTCTGTCCCGACCTACGTAGCCTAGAGTCACTGAGTGAGATCAGATGGTAAACTGTCAAATTAGAGATGTCCTCGAGTTTGACAAAGAAGTATAAGTCCGGTCATCACAAACGAAAAGAGAGGTTACAGACAACAGAGTGAGGGAAAACGGGCCGACAATTACTCACCCAGTTTTTCGAAAAGAAAGGTATATGTTTATTCACGGAGCTTCCTTTGCTGTAATGGTAGCGCTACTACTTGTGTAGCCAACCACTATCTGATAGTCAATTCAATAGGTTATGTTTTTCACCACTGAAAATGAAAAGAATGTCATTTTGGTCCAGATATAGATCTTGAATTTGTAGCCACTTGCCAGCATTCTCCTGTTGGTTAACTATGCTAGCGGACTTTAACTAACTACCACCGTCGTGTATGCTAGCGGATAACTAGTTAGTTCACTAATGAGGTCTACGTCTAACTCATACACAGATGCAGCCTCGCCCTTACCCACTCTTCCCCACGAAGTTCCACCAACTCTTCTCCCAGTTGAAGAAGGAGGTAATCCGTATGTCACTGAGGTCCTGCTTGTAAAAACCATGCTAAAGTCTCAAATCTAATTATGAGATAAAGAGCATTACAGTTTGATTTCAAGCATTAATTTCACTATGATTTCAATCCCTGACATGGCCTTACTCAGTCAATAATAAAGATTTCAATGTTATATTTTTACAGAATGTTCTTTACATTATGTAGAAAACTGTAAATCACAAAAAAAAAAAAAACTTTAACTGGGATTTACAGGCAGGGTCACAATTATCTAGTTTATGAAGCTACATGTTTTTGGATTAAGGTTCATAATGTAGAACATTTTTAACATTGTATGCTGTATGTGCATAGGTAGCTAGCAAGCACCGAATATGGCTGTTAACCTAATAGTCACATTTAGCTGAATCTAGTTTTCCTAGTAAGATCATGATTGAGAAATGTTGGATACTGCTGAAAATGTGTTACAGGGTATTCTATATATTATTTTAAGAATTATTTTTTTTTTTTTTGCCCCAGTGAATTATTTCCATTAATATAACTGATTAAGTAGTCAAACTCATACCACATCAGCAGAATAGTGTGGTACAGAAACTCTATGTCCATGTAGAACAGGTTCTGAATGAATTATGTATGTTTTGTATATGCTAGAGCCAGGATGCTCCTCAAGCCAGTCTGTCAGGGAGGACACAGAAACAGCAGATGAGGCTCAGGAGAGTATCAGTAGCAGCAGCAGCACAGATGAGGAGGGTGAAGAAGTGAGAAGCTTACAGTACAAGGGACAGAGTGAGGTTAAGATGGGCACTTTAGATACTGAGCCACATGACCTGCTGTCTGTTGACCCAGGTTTGTGGCCTACAAAATTAAGTGACAAAGACAGAGCAACTATCGTTAGTAAATTGGCACAAAGAGAAATGCCTCATGATTCACAGGGAAAGCCATTTCCAGACTACTTGAAATACAGTAAGGCAGCAAATGGTAGAGAAAAGATGAAAAGGGATTGGTTAATTTATAGTGAGAGTACAGATGCACTGTTTTGCATCCCATGTGTTCTTTTCTCTCATTGGCAGAAAAGACCTTCTCATAGTCCTCTGAATAGCGACCAGGGGTACAAAATGTGTGATGTTAAGTGGTGTCGTATGTATGATAAACTCCCAAACCATGAAAATAACAGGGCTCACAGGGACTGCTATTTAAAATGGAAAAACCTGCAGTGTTCTGAAAGAGCTGCAAGTGGCATCAACATTCAGATGCAGAGAGAGTTACAGTCTGAAATCGAGAGAAATAAAGCTCTCTTGCAGAGGCTCCTTCATGTAACTCTGCACTTGGCCTCAAGGAATTTACCTTTCAGAGGTAAAACAAAAGACTTAGGTGACGTCCATAATGGAAATTTCTTAGACACTCTAGAGCTTTTGTCCCATTATGATTCACTGTTGAAAGACCACTTAGAGAAAGTGAAGGCATCCAAAAAAGAAAGCAGGTTAACTCATTATTTGAGCCCAGACATCCTAAATGAGTTCATTGAATTGTGTGGCAAAAGAGTACAGAAAACAATCTTGAAGGAAAGGGAGGATGCCATATATTATGGGATCATTTGTGACGCTACACCTGACATTTCCCACACTGAAAAGAATGTTGTGCTCATACAATATGTGCATTACAATACAAATGTGGATGATTGGGAGATTACAGAAAGATTCCTTGAATTCAAGGATTTCTACAAGAAAACAGGAAATGAAATAGCAGGGATGATAGAGAGTGTGCTTATGGATTGAGGGATAGACATCAGTGATTGCAGGGGGCAAGGGTATGATAATGGGGCAAATATGTCAGGGAAGATCAAGGGAGTCCAGGCCCAAATATTACAAAAAAATAATCTTGCCACATTTTCACCTTGTGCCTCCCATACATTGAATCTTGTGGGTGTGCATGCTGCAGGGTCAAGCCCTGAAGTGTCTACTACATCAATCACCTGTACAGTTTTGTAAGTGCCAGTCCAGGGCGATGGGCTATATACAAAGACACTGTAGGCTGCTCTCTGCATAGCTTATCTGACACTCGATTGAGTGCTCGAATTGATGCTGTCAAGCCTGTGGCAAAACACTTGCCAGATGTAATAGAGGCCCTGAGTGCCATACTAAGCACATGCAGTCTTTCAAATGAGGCCAGGGCGGAAGCTTTTGGACTCAGAAAGTACTTTAGCTCATTTGATGCTATTGTACTATTAACCATTTGGGTAAAAGTTTTGCAGTGCATTGATGACAGGAATATAATTCTCCAGTCAGGAAAATATCCCTTGAGGCTGAGGCAGCTAATGTAAGGGATCTTAAAAATGAGATGCACAATCTCAGGGATAGTTGGGATGCTCTCCTCTCAGAGGCATCCTTGATTGCCAGTCAGATGGGGGTGCCACCTAAATTTAATAAGGAGCTGGGCCGTGAGAGGAAGAGAAAGAGATTATCTGATGAGACCCCTGGCCCTGAAGAAGGTCAGAAGGACAGTGGTGACTTTGTTTTTTACACTGCCATGGACCACATTATTCAATTCAATTCAAGTTTATTTGTATAGTGCTTTTCACGATACAAATCTTTGCAAAGCAACTTTACAGCAAATTAAGTTTATACAATATTTAGTGGTAGCTTATCAGTGGTGACTGTCAGTTAATGTACATATGGCAGAAATGTACGGAAAAATCAATTAAAGACGTAATCAAACAGACGATGAACACTATTAACAGCAATTATTAGGTACACGGGAGCTAAACCATTAAGGGCCTTATAGGTAAGTAATAATATTTTGTAACTGATACAGAACTTAATAGGTAGCCAGTGCAGAGACTGTAAAATTGGGGTAATATGATCATATTTTCTTGACCTGGATAGGACTCTAGCCGCTGCATTATCTGTGATTTGGACACACGCTTCCAAACAACTGCAGGTATTGTAGAGGAATTTGCTGCCATAATAAAAGTGGGGCAGTTGAGTGACTGTAGTATTGCAACTGTGTGTCAGCCACTCATAGGTAAGTATACTAGGGACCTCACACCTCAATTTGAGGATGAAATCAGGCATCTCAATGCAATATTTTCAGCCACTTTCCCCTCTGATTGTTCTCCTCTTGCTCTCCTAAATGCAATTCATAAAATGCAACTCCAGAGCATTTTTAGAGGTGTGCATTGCCCTGAGGATCTTTTGCACTCTTCATGTCACTGTTGCCAGTGGAGAGAGGGTATTTAGTAAGCTTAAATTGATAAAGAGTTACTTGAGATCAACCATGTCTCAGGAGAGGTTGAACAACCTTGCCATACTGTCCATTGAAAGCCAGTTGGCTTTAAGACTGGATTTTAAGGATTAGATTGAGGGTTTTGCCTGCAAGAAGGCCAGGCATTTGGCTTTTGGCATTTAAGTCACTGGCAGGTTAAACAAAAGACCATTTTCTAATTTATTTATGTTGTGTCTAATTGATTGTTAAAAGTCACTGTTGCAGTGTATTGCATATTGCACTCTGTTTATATATTTTTGTGTTTAATATAATGCATGTTTAATCTTTAAGAATGTTGCATTTTCTATGAATATTTGATTACTGTACTGTATTTTTCTATTACATTTACATTTGAACAATAAATCTGTTTGACCTAGTGGTCAAAGGCAATAGCAAAAGTAATAGGTCAGTATTATTAAATTGCAGACAAAGATATTGGATAGCTAGGTTGGCTTCTATGTTTGGTGCGGTAGGGGGCCCGACCTCATATTCTTTCATAGGGCCCAAAATTGCTAGCGGCGCCCCTGACGCTTACATGCACACCACAAAGTTCGTTATTGTTAGGAAGTGGCATTCACATGTACATGCATCTGCACATACATGCCCTTATAGTTCTGATGTTTGTGCTGCTATTTGCGCATGCACTAAGTTCTAATTTTATTTAAATCTAATTTAACATTCTAATTTAGTCACTTAACGGTTAATGCTTGTTAACGAGCGTTGGTGGTCGGTCAGGAAAATTAACCAAAATGAACCTTGCTTGCCTGTCCGCTATGGCACTGATGGAGCTGTAATTTAAGCATAAAATTAAGATGCGTCATCAATAAGCGTCCATTTGGACCTGGGGCCCATTTCAATAAAGAGGTTCAACCAACTCTGAGTTTAAACTTGAACTCGGAGTTGACTTACCGTGAGATGGGAAACTCTGAGTTTTCGGTTTCAGAACAGCTGAATTGTGTTAGTTCATTCAACTCTGGGTACGTTGACTCCGAGTTTAGCGCGTGCACAACGACTATGAAAAGTCATGATCAGGTGAGCTCCAAAATTACGATTCACCATGGCAACAGCACCGACAAAAAGACATCCACGTACTTCCTTCAATGTGTAACTTTAATTCTTAATAACTGTTGATAACTTTATAACTGTTATAATATCAGAGGTGAAAACAGTAAATTATTGAACTAATGTTGATTTTAATGGTATCCCATGGCAAAAAAAAAAAAAGGAAAAAGACAAAAAAGAAACTAGAACGTGGCAGCAGCTAAAAATGAAGTATAAAAACACAATTCAGTCAATCTAAAGCTTTAAGCATGGAAGGGGCATGAAATTAGGCTACTTTACAAACATTTGACATTAAATATCATTCAGTGTCTATTTCAATGCGCTGCAGCTTTTTCCAGATAATAATCTCTAATTCAACCTGTTACATTTCTTAATTAGAGTAAGAAAATTGACTACTGACTTGTACTGACGACAGCCAGCAGCAGCACCACTGACGGATGAAGAGGAGATGGTCAAGTATTGGAAGAATTTTAAAATCCAAAAGTAAAAATAACTGTTGCTTTTGTATTAGGAAATAAAGATGACCAAAAAAATTGTGAATAATTTGTGTTTATTTAACAGCTGTGGTGATGGTTACGGCATACAGTATATCTCGTACTACCCCTCCATCTGGCATCTTTTCATTCCATATAGCAATCTGATTCATTTTCAGAAGGTGCGATGATGGGAATATGCGTGTCATCGATGCATCCAACCACACTGGAAAACCTAAAGAAAATTCTAATTATTGGGTTACTTCCAGAGGTCACAGAAAGATGTTATCAAGTGAACATCATTTATCAGATTAGCCTCATTTAATCCGATTTCTACACCACTGACCTACAGTCCAGTGAAACTCCTCTTTGGCGGATTTGTGCCCAGGAAACAATTCTCAGAAAGAGTGTGAGAGCGATGCACACTTTCCTTAAAATCTGCATACAGGACTTATAATGTGCTCTGCATCTCCGATGTTTTGAAGAAAACTACCATTTAAAATGGTATCGCTCAAATAAATATGCACGTGAATACGGTGTAAAAAATAAAATAAATAATAACAATGTATTTAGTCTTATTTCTTATTATAAAGGGAAAAAAACGAATTTAAGTGAATTTTTCTTATTTTGCAAATTATCTGCCAATGGGGTAAGAAATTAAAAATAGCCTATTCTTATTTCCGTTTGCATCAAGATTATTTTTCTTACCCCATGGAGGACAATTTTACGTTTTACGTAAAATGTACTTAAAAGGAAAATCCCCCAGGAAACAAGACTAAATATCTAGATAATTTTTAATCTATAGAAAATGCATCTTAAGAATTTTTAGATATTTGTACTTGAAATAAGACAAAAATACTCATTAAGAAAAGCAATTTTGCAGCATGAATGAATGAATGAATGAATGAGGTATTTAAGCATCGCTTACACTTTAAAAAGGGGGAGGAGACCGTAAGAAACTCTGGGTTTACCAAAGAAAACTTGCTCCCGACCAGGTTAGGTTCACAGAGTAAGTTACCACGGTGACTGACTCTTGAGTATAAGTTGCCTCTCTTTCAGAAACGGGCTTGACGTACCCTGCTTTCCCGGGTTTGACAAACCTCCCATTCTGAAACTGAAAACCCAGAGTTTCCCTCATTTCAGGCTTAACTTACTCAGAGTTTTCACTTAACCTCCTTTCTGAAACAGGCCCCAGCAGATTTTATGTTGTTGTTGTTTTTTCAGTCGTAAATATCCACTTCATCCAACACTGTTTTGTTCACTGTAGTTGTTTTCCTCTGTGAGCATGCTCTTGATAGATGTAAAAGAAGAAGAAAAAACAAAAACAAAACTGTGCTTACCCTCAGAAGAAATCCTGCAGGGGCCCCTGTCTACTGCTAATTGGTTGCCTTCTGTTGGTGGCTTGTTAAAACCACTAAATCCTAATGGAATAGGTCTATGTCCCAAACATGGACTGTAAAAAAAGATAGATAACGCGTCTCCACTTCCTTCCACTATAGAAAATTGAAGCCAAAACATTCTCAGTATGGCCACTGTCATCTTGTGAAAATGACGTCATTTGGAGCCAGAGTCTGCGCAGTAGAGATTGTGAGGTGAAGCCTCGGTATCAAAGTTCTGCCCAAACTCCTGCAGACCCAATCACAAGCTCAAACAATCATGACACCACACCCTGTTTTTATAGCATCAAGTAACTAGTTAAAAGCAAACTTGAGAAAAACAAACACTTGGACATACATCAGCATGATAAGAACTACCTAAAATGACAGAAACCATCTTTGGAAAA
Organism: Sinocyclocheilus rhinocerous; assembly: GCF_001515625.1. Lineage (NCBI taxonomy): Eukaryota > Metazoa > Chordata > Actinopteri > Cypriniformes > Cyprinidae > Sinocyclocheilus > Sinocyclocheilus rhinocerous. The sequence continues at coordinate 20,235 of NW_015634069.1, forward strand.
AATTATTTGAAGTGTAATTTGATTAATTACTAGTTTGTCTCACGTCCTATTAGATTACATGGAAAGGGCGGGGTTTATGACCTATATTGCAGTCAGTCACCTGGGGGCGATCAAGACGCTATGGCTTCACTTTTGAGGACTCGTCGTGCACGCTTGGTCACAAAACACACTACAGGAAACCATTTTTAAATGGTTTTAATGGTTAAAAGTTGATGGCTTGTAATGTTTTTAATGGAATTTATAGTGGAAACTACTATACATTTCTGGGATGGTTTCTATTGATTTTATGCAATATGCAGTTATTTTATTTTCCTGAAATAATTTGTATTCTTCATATTACTTGTGTGACTGGGTATTTAAGAATGTAATTGGATAAGTATGAATGAAAACTTATGAAAGTAATGCTGCCTTCACATGCTATTGGAAATTTTCTATTTATGAGGTCGTGACTATGAGCAAGTCCCATTCAAATGCTTTGTTGTCGGAAAAAGTCAAATGTAATATTCCATTGGTTGATAACCATAAACATTCACCACGCTAGATAGTTAGCTTGCTGACAATTCTGGAATTTCAGTCAAATGTTTCTTCTGCATTAAGTATGTCCGTGCCACGAGATGTTTCAAAAAAGTGATGGGGATAATATTGACCCTGGCAAAAAGTGATGGGGACCCGTAAATTACGCCTATGGTGTGGAAGGACATTTTGGTTAGCATGATCGAACTGATTATGACACAACCTCATCATTTCACCAACAAAGAGACATTTTTATCAGAAAACTAATCAGAAATAAATCACTGGAACTAAAGAGATCACAAAACGAACATGATAATAGCGGCCGTTTTTTTGGATAAAAAAAAAGAAAAAGATTTAAAACCAAAGCATCAGTGTTTTACCAGTTTTACAATAAGTGATACATTGATCACAATGAATTAATTTGTGTTAGAATTGCAAATTAGTCACAGAAATAAAATGGTATTTACCATTATTTCACAAAAAAAGATGACACATATGCAGTTGTGCCTGTTTCTATTAATTTGTAGTCACAGACAGTATTTTTAGGTCTACATCACATTGAAGTCCCACATCTAACCAAATAAATACACAATTGTAATAGCCTATATGATTTTTCTGATTTCTTCAAGTAGTCGTATTTAACGTTTACTATAGTAATGGCTAGCGTGCATATCTTTTGCATCACATATAAATATTTCTGCCTTGTATACACGAGACGAATTTACTACGATTTTACAAACTCTGACGTAAGCATTACGTTTCGCGCCATTCATAAAAATATGGATTCTGAGGACGAAATACTTTTCTTTGTGGCAGGGGGGTTGTGACATCCAAAAAAAAAAAAAAAACAAAGACAAAGGACATGGCAAAGAGAATGGCTGAAAAGCAGAGAAAAGCATGGACTTTCTGTTCTTCATAAAGAACTCGAGGGAGTAGGCCATTTCTGAACGTCTGCTCGTTTTGCCGGAAATACAACAGGCATATTCATAAAGCTGAACGGCAAATTTGGCACATTCGGAATAACAAATATAAGTTAGACAAAATCAAAGTGAACATTAATGAACGAAATTGACACATCTACAACACATAATCCACTTCTGTACATTTTATTGTATGAAATACCACAGACTAACCGTGTATTTTGATGCACATCTTGTTAGCAGTTGAACTAATGTTATGCAGATCGCTAACGTGCTGTCTGGGCTCTTTTTAAAATAAAACTAAGTGCTTCAGACCGAGTTTTGACTTGTAGGAACATATCATTGCACTTTACATTCTATGTGTGCAGTTTATTTTCAATAATAATCTTAAAATAAAGCTTACCTCAAGTCCTCAACCAGGCGAAATCCAGTCCCTTTGATGGCGTCGCTAGAACAGGAAACCCCATGCAAAATACCGCGAAGAGAGACCACGCATGCGCAATAACAGGAAGTTTAACGATCAAACCATGAAATCAAAATATTACGTTGTCTCAACTTATGTACTTACATTCACTCAACAAAGCAGTAATAAACATGCAGTTAAATCGTTTTTATAAGTAAACTCAACAATGTGCTCCAAAATTTGTCCACTTGACTTACAATTTTAAACGGAGTTAACAATTTGCAAGTTGGATTTTTTTACAGTGTATGGTGATCATAATCCACATCAGATCTCAAACAGAAGTTCTTTCAAACCATCGCTGCTGTCTCAAAGTGAGTTTTGAGCTAAAATTATTTTGAAAGTCTAATGCTGGCATTATAGCTGGTATCTATATGAAATGATCCACGGTGCTGATGCTCTCCAGACGCGGAGAAACTGCTCCTTTGTTCATAACCACTCCTCCACCACAGATAAACCATTTAGTCGCAATCGTATGTTTATTGTCTGTCTCATCAATTAAAACGCATCTACTTGCCTTTAATTCAGCTATGTGATAGCGTATGCCTTTGTCTATATTAGGGATTTCCTGGAATGTCCTATGATTTATGACTTCTAGGAGTTTTTCACTTATGGATTTACTGCGCGAGGACGCCCTCTGGCGACCAGAATGAAAAAGACATTACATTGTGTTGGGGGCACTCACTAATGCTCACAAAACCTAATTTTGGGTAAAAATAATACTTCTGTTTTTCTCCAGTGTAGAGGAGTTTTTTCTCTTTTAGTGGATGCATAAGATTTCCTGACAAAAATTAAGAAATTACTGTCAAAGATTTTTATTCACAATTTATTTTATAATCAATTCTTAGCCTCCTGCATGTTAACAGGTAGCCTAATGCCGCAGTTTTCTGTAAAATATACTAATAATAATCATTAATGGTTTTATTTAGTAATAATAATCCACATTTTTAGTAGTCATACTGATATATAAAAACAACATTTTTAGCCAAATTGCTCTACAAACAGGCACGACAAACTCTGAGTTCTTTATAATTTTTAGCAAATAAAGAGAAGGTTATATATCAGTATGACTACTAAAAATTCTGATTATTTAGGAGAGGCTTAACAAATGCAGTTTTTAGGGAGTTTGGAAAAGTCCCAGAAAGAAGTGAGGCGTTCACCACTTCTACGAGATCTGCTTCTAAACAGTTAAGCACCCTTTTGAAAAAAGATGATGTGTTAAGGTAGCAGGTTGAAGGCAGATAACACACACAGTTTCAGCCAATCTCATGTTAATCTTGAGTACCTATAGAGTAGTACTGCATCCTTCATATCTCCAAAAAGTCTTTAGTTTTATCATATTTATAAAAGAAAGATACAGCTTTATGATTCTCTCCGGAAACAGCCGAGCTCCTGGAGGCGCGCCGTGGGCGGAGCTAAAGAGTGACGAGCACTTGGGCGCCGATTGCCAACAAACTACAGACATTTGATGCCATTTCACTTACTGTCTGCAGTTCTGAATTATGATGGGGATCTTTTATAGCTGGGACCGCTCCATCTTTCAGTATTAAACGATGTGCAAATCCAGCGTCGAACTGGGCCTTATTTATAAAACCTTCATCAACAAACACACTCGTGAAACTCCTTTGCTGCTCCGGAAAACAAACTGCATCCACTGTTTACATAATGCTGGGTTCTTTGGGAAGCTGAACAACGTTATCTTTCCCTTACAACCAAAAACACAGTTCTTTGGAGACATTCTTCCCGAGCGAGTCCCGTGCAGCAGCGCTGCCGGATGAAGCGCGTTGATGGGCGTGATCTCGCGCTTGCTCTGGTCGATGCGTGCGCGTGCGCGCTCTTCCGGGAGAAATACGGAGTTCCACCCTCGTTTAACCTGACAGAGACAGATCTAGATTCAGTGGTAGCTAGGCCAGTCACGATTATTAATTAAATAACTGTCTAATCGCGATTATTTCAGACAACCGCGTTTATTGTGCTTTTTATTGCACAAGGGGGAGTCATACACCAAAAGAAACAGAAGAGCACCAGTTTGGGTTTCATTAAGTTTACAGAAATTGATCTTCCTTCTGCTGCAGCTGTCAGTTATTCTCCGCTCAGCATTCAAACAGCACGTCACGTTCAGTTATGACAGTCAGCACGGTAAAACTCTCTCTCCAAGATAGATATTCCCATTATAATAAATAAGGTGTAGATAAAGGTCTGGGGATTTCGTATAAAATGACATCTTGCTGGAGGTCATTGCTCTCTCATTTCTCTTCTCTTTGTACCGTGTGGAGCGCAGCGCTGTGACTTGTTGCTTCAAGCACATCATTCTGCACCCTGGATGTGCATAAGAGCTTTGTGCCGCTCTGTTTGAAGTCTGTACTAGGGAAGTGAGTATTTAGTGGATTATGTTTAACAAAGGGTTTAAAAGAGAGTGACCATTAGTTCCACAAACACAGTATTGATATTCTGTAGTGGTGTAGAAAAAAAAAATAGCGCTGGTGTTGGATTGGTATTGGCCGATTCTTACAATTTGGAATACTTTATGAAATCTTACACTGCAAAATAATAACTCAAAAAAGATTAAAAGATAGCATCATAATTATTTACTGAACCCTTAAATTAATCATAATTATATAATGAAAGCCATAAAAAACAGACAATTAATTGTGATAATCATGACTATTTTTAGACAATTAATCGTCAGCCAAATTTCATAATCGTGACAGCCCTAGTGGTAGCAGAGATCAATATATCAAAGAAAATACAGAAGTGATCAGATAGTGCTATGTCCTTAATAACAATGGATGGAATGTTTAGACCTCGACTGATGATTAAATCTAGAGTGTGTCCACGATTGTGTGTGGGTCCATGCTGTAGCAAATTAGCTCAAAAGGGAAATGTATATAAATAATTACAATTATAATTAATTACAATTATTTACTTCAGCTGCCAGTAGTAACTGTAGCAGAATTAATATTACAATCAACTAATCTATTCAGTATAATTTCATATCAACTCTAAGAAAGGATATTTTCGTGGCCACAGAAAATAACTTTCTTACAGTAATGCATTAGAGCATGTAGCTATAGATCGGATCGTAAAAGGGACATTAATTTACAAGGCAGAATCAGAAACTCATGTAATTTGTGCACAAGAGTTTTATTAACTAAACGCTACCACACATAACTAATCTAAACAAACCAACAAATAAACATACACTCACGCGTACATACAAAGTGGAGCTAAAGTGGATGAATGAAGCCATTAGAGAAACCAGAGAATGCAGTTATGCAAAATGAGTCAGAACCACCTGAGTTAAAAACCATCAGTGCCGTTTTTCAACGGGGTCAACAGCTTAAACTAAGTTTCTTTAGTTAAATGTACGATACTTGCATTGCCTTGGTCATTGAACGAGTGTCCAGATGCAGTCTCGAATAAAAGTCTTGATGGTTTCAAGGTTTTGGACTTGCGATCACATTCTTCCGGGTTTGAAGAGTGATGAATTCCAAAGATGTCCTGACTCGATGGTGATTGGGAGTTTCTTCCCAGGTAGAAAGTGAAGAAGAGCTAAGAGAGATATCAGCTGAGATCCTAGGATCTTTGGTGAATGAAAAGTCAAGGCCGAGGCCTGGCACGAACTTAGGGTGTCCTTAGAAGATTTTTAGCTCAGCATCCCCATCTTCTCAGGATCTAAAAGAAGCTAGACTGAAGGCGGGTCACTGATGTGAAGCCTTATCCTTCTATCGAGATCACACATCTGGGATTTGAGTGAACCAATGAGGAATGGTACCTTTGGAGGGAAATTTTACGACTCTTTGTCTCTAGCATGGTGTTTTGCATATGAAACTTGATTGGGTGTTCAAGAGAAGAATCTTCAAGATTCTTATAATACTAATGTGTTGTATAGGTATCAACATATAATATACACTCTCATTTAGATCATGAAAATACGAATTCATAGATACCAAACATGGTATAGGTGAGGTTATATTAACTAGTGAGCTATCATAAGCACGCATAAAACATATACAATACTATGAGGGGCCGTACAAGACATAATTCATTCTGGCACTCTCACACACTTACATTCTCCTTTCACATACATGCATTTCTACTCTCTCCATACATTCTCCTTTTACATACATACATTTCTACCTTTTTTTGGTATCCATTACATCCTGTTTAAGCAGGAAGTCACTCTCAGACCAGGAAATACATGTGCAAGACTTGCTCAGCTCTTCCTCACAATTTTACAATGATGCTATTCAAAGTCATCCCGTTTTCTTTTCAAGTACATATTTTAAGTTTTTAATTTTAAAATATCATTACGTGTTCTACAGATCTGTGTACAAGTGTTATGATACTGATATTGATCGTATTGACAGGCCTCAACGCTAAGGACATTTTCTACTGGCCCGGTTTGGCCAGTGGTTTCAATTTTTTACTTGCCCTGGCAAAATTTTCACAGGCCTTGCCACAATCAATCAATCAATCAATCAATAAGACTTATTGTTTTCATTGTTGACTGTGTGTTACTGGCCAAACTAACCTTGAACAAACAAACAAACAAACAAACAAACAAAAATATATGCAACATGAAGCAACTGCACAAAACAAAAACATCAGACGGGCTGAATGAATATTTTATTATTACTCTTTATTATTATTAGTGTTCTCCTCAGAAATACATCCATATTAACCCCCACCCTAGTTCCATAATTATGGTTTTCTTTCAGTATTTCGAGCATCGCAAACAATTAATTTGTTCTGTCTTGCAGGGGTGCGGGAAGATGTTTTAGGTTGGGGGTGCTATATGCTATACGAGCGTGGGGGGGCGATAGAGGCTATTTACACTTAGTGAAAATAGCAGTATTTTTTTGTGATATCATATGCTATTTACTAAGTGCAAATAGCTATAGATTATATTTATAGCCACTATGTTAAAATAGCAGGGTATTCTGCTAATTCCTTATTGCAAATAGTGGCAATTATCTGCACCTCAGCATTGTAATACATTATAAAACAGTATGCAATAATAACTTAGTGTAAATTTTAATTTTAATTCAAATTATTAAATGGATGCCACTATTGGGACAAAAGCCCTCCCTACACCTACCCTAACCCTACCCGATACTTTATTTTCAACTTTTTTATTATTTCCTTAATTTTTATTAAAAAGAAATGCTTTTATGATGTTTTTTTAGAATTTGAAAAGGGAGAGAAAAAAAATTCGCCAAAAGGCAGATTGGAACCCGGGTCGATCACGTCAAAAGGAGTATAAGACAAACTTTACCATCTGCGCCACTGAATCTGATGATTGATAACCGTCTTTTGTAATGATGACTAGCCCAATCACACTTTGGTGGGTGGAATTAATGTAAGCCTCTGCCAACAAGGCGGGCTATTTGCACTTAGTGTAAATAGACACTCCGATTATTATTATTTTTTTATTCCCAACAGTTAAACAGTTAAAGTTGCCCACAGAAAATACAGGGGGTGCTGCTGCAGCACCCAGCACACCCACTTCCCGCGCCTATGCTGTCTGTCTGGTACAGTATTTTCTCTGCTTGCGCGACTATTCTCTCCTCTTTGTGTCCATCTTCAGTGCATCTGTCTTACAGATAATATATCATGATGATCATTATGTTTGTGTTACCAAATTGCATCCTGTCAGGAATAACCTGCCCGCGTTGTTTTTAATCTGGTCGTTTTTGATTACTGTCAGTGCTTATAATACGTGTATCTGGCAACATGACTGAGGCTGAGTCTCAATCACAACTCCCTCAAGAGACGAGGCCATGTAACCTTTTCACGATGATAATATTTATTTATTTATTTTTAAATCCACATAACTTGCTGAAATACTTCTGCGGCCGCCTCATCTACCTCAGCCATGCTGATCAGGACCAGATTAGGACCTGTCCCGATGACCCTGATCACGCCTGACCTGCCTTCTGTTTCCTCTATACTCTCTCTCACACATACATACATTCTTCTCTTACATACACATATTTTCTTCAGACATACATACATTCTATATATATATGTACGTGAAAGGAGAATGTATGTGTGTGTGAGAGTAGAAATGTATGCATGTGAAAGG
>NW_015634069.1:28258-32773 GCF_001515625.1 Sinocyclocheilus rhinocerous
TGGGCCCTGGCGTTGTGGCAGCGGCCGGAGAGCTCTCACAGGAGGAGGAGGACGAGCTGGGCCCACAGGCTTTGGTGGTTGTGGGGCCCGCCGTTTTTTAGTTGATATCTGGGGACTTGCAGTGAAAGAGTGGGAGAGTTTGGTCCCAGCATACACCTGTTCCTCCATTTTCTGTGAGAAGCTTAGAAGTGGAGATGCTGGAGAGAGGGATAATGTGTCTGGTGAGATGGGCTGTGGCTCTGCTGTTTCTGGTGGCTGAAATATGTTGTCCTGGCTTCCCTGGCTGTTTTCCAGAAAGTCGTCCTTGGGTGCTGAGTCTTGGAGCTGTTCTGATACGTCACAGTCTGTCTGTGATGAGCTCTGTGGGCAGGGCTCAGCCGTGATGTCCATGAGCAGTGCTTGTTGTGGCTGCATGGTGTTATCAGTGTCCTTGTGGGATGTGTCAACCACATGATGACTCGGAAGCTGATATGCAGACCTGTCGTCACTCATACTCTGTCCAGGTGTGTGTGTGCCATTCAGGTTGAATAGTTTGGCACACACTACTGAAGGATGATGGAGGGAGAAGTTGATATTGTCCTTTAGCACTCTTGCACCAAGTTTGTTTGGGTGGAGGCCATCCAGTTTAAAAAGTTGTCTATGGCCCCAGAAAAGATTGAAGTTGTCGATGAAGTTGACTCCTTTTATACTGCAGGCTCTTTGTAGCCATGTATTCAGCCCAAGCAACCATGAAAACATGTTAGTTCCCCTTGCTGGGAGTGGTCCACTGATGAATGACTGAACTTCAAGTCTCTTGCTGGGAGTGGCCCACTGATGAACGACTGAACTTTAAGTCTTCGAAGTGTTTCAAAGAGTTCACTGAAATCCTTCTTAAGGAGTTCTGACTGCTCTTTCCGAATATCATTCTTCCCCACATGGATGATGATCACATCTGTTCACATCAGAGACAGTTGCTTGAGGAAAGCAGCATGTAGTTGTAGTCCTGGTACTAATGTTTCTGATAATAGAGTCGCCCACTATCAGAGTCCTGGGCTTGGCTGCACTCTGAGCTGAATGCCGCTGTCTGCTCGACCTTGAGCGCCTGTTAGTAGCGATGTTAGCTGATACGATCCATGTTCAGTGACATTTGGGGATTCCACACCCACATTCATTAATGCTTCAAATCTGTTCTCAAGATGTATAGGTGGTGGTAGAATACCAGTGTTTGCAAGCCTTGTCATAGCTGTATCTGGGGTAGAGGATGCTACTGCAGCAATATGAGATACTCATGACAATCTGATGTCTCGAGTGCCTTTGGGTCTCGCTCCCTGTTTGTGCCATCGATTAGTCTGTCGATCAGTTCGGCTTGTTCCTCTACTCTTGGTATAAACTGTTGAGATTCACAGGACTCACCGGCTGTATGCTGAGGGGGTCCATGATGACGGTCTGCTGAGTGTTCTGCCTGTTTTGGAAGTCCAGCAAGTAACTTTGCTTCAAGAACCGCAATCCTTTGTACAAGTCTTTGGCAGTTCATGCAGCAGGTAGATTCGACAAGAGGCATTTTCTTTCTCGTCTGTTTGAAAGTAGGCAGCTGTGTTTTCCTGTCTCCGGAATGTAAACTGCTGGCAGTGGGAGGCAAAAGTCCCCTTTTTCGTAGTATAAAGGCATAATCCTTCACCAAGTGATTTACTCGTCACAGTTTGATCTCTGTCCAACTGATAAGGTTCCCAAAACCATCAGTTTCCAAATCAGAATGAGAATCCTGTTCCTTAAGCCAAGTTTCCATAAAAGCAAGAAGGCATGCACTGCTTCAACAACGCCGTTGTCTATTTGCACGTATATCATGACAAATAATTAACTGCACTTGAAGCTTTCATAAAATAAAACATTAAACACACAAAACGGTATATGACATCATAATGAAGACGAACTATATGTTGAAACATAATTCTGTAAGGAACGGCAGATGGCGTTGCGTGGGGACGTAATGACATGTACAATTAATCAATTTATGTACTATAACATGGAAAACAGGAACATGAAAGGATTATTCTAAAAGCAACTCATGTAAACATCTTAATCATAATATTGTCTTATTCAGAAAAAGGTAAATAATTAGATTACTGATGTCCATGTAAACGTGGTCACTGAGAGCAAGTAAAAAGCTTTTTCCCAGTTTGAATTAACATGTGACTCTCAAGGCTTCCTTTACATGTGAAAGCATTTCCACGCTAAGGACAGGTGAAAGACTATTCTGAAGTGTGAATACACACATGCTCATTAAGTTGTCTTTTCTGAGTAAAACTCTCTCCACACTGAGAGCAGCTGAAAGGTTTTATTCCAGTATGAATTTTCATGTGATTCCAAAGGCTTGCTTTATGGCTGAAAGCGTTTCCACACTGAGAGCAGACGAAAGGCTTTATTCCCATATGAATTAACATGTGATTCTTAAGACTTGCTTTATGGCTGAAAGCGTTTCCACACTGAGAGCAGCTAAAGCGCTTTATTCCCATATGAATTAACATGTGATTCTTTAGGGTTTCTTTACGTGTGAAAGTGTGTCCACACTGAGAGCAGGTGAAATGCTTTTCTGAGGTGTGAGTTAGCATATGCTCATTAAGTTGTTTTTTCTGAGTGAAACTCTTGCCACACTGAGAGCAGACGAAAGGCTTTATTCCAGCATGAATTAACATGTGATTCTTCAGGCTTCCTCTACGAGACAAAGTCTTTCCACACTGAGAGCAGGTGAAATGCTTTTCTGAGGTGTGAGTTAGCATATGCTCATTAAGTTGTTTTTTCTGTGTGAAACTCTTTCCACACTGAGAGCAGACGAAAGGCTTTATTCCAGCATGAATTAACATGTGATTCTTCAGGCTTCCTCTACGAGACAAAGTCTTTCCACACTGAGAGCAGGTGAAAGACTTTTCTGAAGTGTGAGTTAGCATATGCTCATTAAGTTGTTTTTTCTGTGTAAAACTCATTCCACACTGAAAGCAGACGAAAGGCTTTATTCCAGCATGAATTAACATGTGATTCTTCAGACTTTCTCTACGCGACAAAGACTTTCCACACTGAGAGCAGGTGAAAGGCTTTTCTGAAGTGTGAGTTAGCATATGGTCATTAAGATGTCTTTTCTGCATGAAACTCTTTCCACACTGAGAGCAGCTGAAAGGCTTTATTCCAGTATGAATTTTCATGTGATTCTTAAGGCTTTCTTTCCGTGTGAAAGTATTTCCACATTCAGAGCAGGTGAAAGGCCTTTTTCCAGCATGAACAATCATCATGTGTTCGTTAAGTCTTCTTTTGTGTTTGAAAGTTTTTCCACACTCAGAGCAGGTGAATGTCTTTATTCTAGTATGAATACTCATGTGATTCTTAAGGTATTTTTTACGAGTGAATGCGTTTCCACACTGAGAGCAGCTGAAAGGCCTTTTGACTTCTTTACTTTGAATGTTTCGTTGCAAGCAACTTTTTTCAGTTTTGGAGCAACTCACTGATGTTTCTCCAGTGATGACATCATGAGCTTTCTGACACTGATATTTCTCCTCCACTTCATTCAGATCTTGTTCTTCTTTTATGTTCATCAGGCCTAAAATGAAAACATTAAAATGATGAAAATCAATTGGGACATTTGGAGAACAAAAGGAACTTGGGGTTAGGGCTGCACGATAAATCGAAATGGAATCGAAATCACGATTCGACAGAAGCTGCGATTGTCATGCGTATCTTTCAGTGAAGCACGGTTCTGTGATCAGCAGTAAATCTCCATCCAAAGGCCAGAGGGCGCTCTCGCGCTGAAACTCCAAATACGCCTCGCAGAAGAAACCCAGAAAATGCCTATAGCGGTAGCTGGATAAACAGAAGATTTAACTGCTTTTATTGATTCAACGTGACTAATAAACACACGATTATGACAATATATGGTTTATCAGAGTTAATATTATTATAATTTTCATTAAAATAAAGTATGTTTATAATGCAATGCCTTTATCACTGCTTAGAATACTATGAAATATGTTGCGTGCCTTATTCTGTGTAAGAAGCTACCATCTCACAGAAGGATTTATTTAAAACACTCGACTGACGTTATGAAGTGAGTTTGGAGTAAAAATATGTTATTAAATGTGGTATTTTCACATGCTTTCAGATGGAGCAGCATTTACTGCACAGAGCCGTAGTTCACTGACAAGCTATGCAAAAAAAAAAAGTTTTTTTCCATTTTTATTTTTCTGGACTCCTTTTTAATGGTTAAATTAAATTATATTAATCAAAAAACTAAAATGTCTAATTGAGTAAATTCATGAAACTTAAACAACTTAACATCAATTTATCAAAAGTTTAACAAAAATTACATGTTTAGGGCCATATGAAATATTTTATTTTTTCCAACCTTATGTTTTATTGTTACCAAATTCTGTTTTAACATGTCTAATTATTTGAAAGCATAAAAACAAGTTTAATTTATTCTTACAATAGCCTAATGATTTTTTCCTCAGAAATTCTGTGTTGTGTATTTACATTTTTTAAGGCATAAAA